>NC_092076.1:8596931-8896931 GCF_039877785.1 Chaetodon trifascialis | reverse complement strand
CCAGCTAGGACTCTTTGGGAATAATGTGCCATATCTGGAAACCAGGATGTGGTTTGCTATTATGGGTAGTTACCGTGCATCCCATTGTGAGCACTGATGACATTAAGATACATTATTTTTACCCCATACTTTTACAACCCCAACTGTTCATGGCACCCACTTTCCAAAAACAGCATTGTCTCCTCTCCCCTTCATTCTCCCTCCCACTGTCTGCCTCCCTCTCTCTTTCTCACTCTGTGTATGAAATATCGCATGACTAATGAGTGGAGCAGGTTGAAATCCTGGGGAAGATGTCCTTGGAAGACGAATGCATTTTCAGCAGAATAATTAACTTAATTAACAAATTCACATGCATATTCATCAGCCTATTAATGTCTCCTCTGCGCGGCTTGATGAGCAGTGGGGTAATAACCATCTCATTTGCATAGCCTGTTCACACGACTCCCCGTTTAAAGACAAAATAAGGGAAGGAAGAGCGCAGGAGGAAGACGGAAGAGAGAAATTGCAAAAGGAGACAACAAATAGAAAACAAGGGAGAGGCGCAGCGGGGTAACACGCAAAGGTGAGGAAGTGACGTGGTCTGGTTGAAAATAGGCTAACAGTTTATCTGACGGATGGGTGACACGAGGAGGGACGGCAAACATGAGCCCCAACAGATTGACTCCATCTCCCGCGTTCTCTTTCTCATCCCTCCAGTCAACCTTGTAAACCATCTTCCCCCCTCCTGCTGTTCCGTCATCACCATTTCCTTGCATCCATGCCATGATATCTCCCAAAAGCTGAAATAAGTGGTGCGTTTTTTTGCTTTTTAATGACCATTTTAGAGTTATATCCAAGTCAGAGTGCAGCAATATTACCGCTCAGATGTTTATCCTGGTAAAATGTTCCTATACCATCAAGTGGAAAACACATGATCATATCAGCGTGCCCTCTCTGTGTTTCTCTCTCTCTCTCTTTCTTTCTGTCTGTCTCTTTCTCCCCTTCCTACAGCCTCTCAGGGGGAATCTTCTTGGCATTGCTCCACTCCTTTCTTCTCCACTGCCAGGCTGCTGCTGCCGTCTCTACTCTGTTACCACTGTCTGCACACAACCTGGTGCTCCTAGCAACGCCACCTCTCTCACATACACTCCACATGGCGGTCCGAACGCTGCGCATGTGTGCATGTGTACTAAACACACACCTCATGTTTACCGTGGGCTTATCACCACTCATATATTTGTGTCGGTACTAACATAAATCCTTTGTCTACAGCGTTTAAGCTGAATGTTTATTCTGCCACTTTGAAAGACGACAAAAGAAGAAAAAATCAACAAGCTCGCATGCTGTCAGTGAGTCTGTCTCTTCCAGTTTGGAATAGTTGAGTCTCAATACATCTACTTTTGTTTTAAGCATGTGTCACCCAGAACAATATTATTCACCATTATAATACACTTTATTCCCTCTATTACTCCATAATCACAACCTCTTTCATCACAAAATGCACCGCAAGTGTTCGGAGTATTGCTTTATGAATTAAACATTTCAAATGAGTTTTCTCCAATTGCTTTGTGTTTTAGCTCTTAAAATTGGATTTATTTGTCATATTTTCCAATTTTGCTGTCACTTATTGGGATGTTGCTTTGTGTACTTGGGTATTTTTTCTCAAAATGAAACGACGCTACATACAATAAGTCTGTCAGCAGAGCGGCATGCGATGGATAGTTGTGTGCATAACCTCGGAGGACTGGCAGTCGGCAGGTTTTATTCCCAACTAATCTAAAGCATCTGATTTCACGTATTACCACATAGGAGATGTTAATCTGTGATATCACTTAATGTAGTGCACTCTAATTTTATTTTGATGTAGACAACAAACATACACCACAAGACTACAAAGATGTGTTCCACAAACAATCCCCAGTGCAGACTTGGACATGATGTGTTGTTTCTCCGGCAAATTTGTGGGCTTCCAGTTTTTTCTTGTCGGCCAAGTCATGATCCAATCCTCAGCGTTCGTTTGAGGATGCCAAAATGTGCGAGGACATAAACTGAGAAAGGCCTCAGTTGTATTAGCAATTGGCTTGATGGACTACAAGTTTCCTCTACTGTCTGAACAGAGTAAGACCTCCCTGTCTGTGATACAGTGTTGTATCTCATGAAGGGTAGGACTGTCCCTTTTCGTCCACTTGAAAGATCCTTTTTATGCTCTATTTATGACTAACTCTCCATCTTTCCAGGATTTGGACTGCTGTCTCAGCCATAGTGTGGCTCTTTACATATAGGAACAAAGTCTGATTGAGCAAAGTCTTCTACTGTTTTTTACTGCTTATGGTGCTCTGATATATTTGTTCCCTGATGCTGATCTAGCCCTACATTTGCTTTACAAAATACCCACGTCTTGTGAGTAGACATTTCCTCTCTGAATGTGTGTGCTGCATATATTTTCTTGCATTTAAACAATGTTCTCCAGTTCCAGTGGGGAGAAACACAAGCTGAGGTCCTCTTTGGATTTTGCCTAACCAAGCTGAATGACTTCCCGCCATGCGGTGAGCTTTTCCCCTTCAGCTGTGGTCTCTCATGTCTGTTTGAGTTTGATGTCTGTTGCTGGGATTTTGCTGGTTAGCGTAACACATGCTGGTGTTGTTAGAGTAGGTTGCTTTATGTGAAATGTGTCTTTTACCTCTCTTTTTTTATCTGGGTAATGTGTGATGCTGATATCTGCTGTTGGAGTATCACATCCTGGAGACGTACGTTAAACTGTGGGTGGGTAGATGGGGTATGTGACACATATAGGGTCAAAACTGGATCATCTAGCGAATAATTGCATGATTAAACTGTGGTGCAAGCTTGTTGTGCGATGGCCTACTTTTTGCCACAGTGAAAACTTGAGTGATTGCGGAGTCACAAATTCTTGGCATGACTTGGCAGGGAGACATGACACTGCACGTTGGCCGATGTCATCAGGAAGGTGGTGCTCAAGATCAGCTTCTGGGAACAAGAATGTAAACACACGCCAATGTCTGAAGTTGTGTACATGATACTGGTTGTCTGGAGTTTGGAAAAGCCTTACCTAAGCAACATCTACCGTTGTGAACGGAAGAGCGCTCCTCCTATTGGTTAAATTAAAAATAAAAAAATTAGAACATGCCTGTTTTTCTGTCAGGACGTTGCGAGCCGTCCCAGATGCGATGTCGTTTGTTGTGCCTGATGCCCATTTTCATTCCTGGCGTCCTATGTCTTTAGGGTGGAGCCATTATTGGGCTGATATTGTGCCGTCTGATAATAACATGTTGATGTCACATTGTTGTCTGTCATGCCAACACAAGGCTTTGGCCCTTTTTATTATCAAGGCCAAAATTTGTTGGGAAAAGTCCTTCTTATTATGCATTGTTTCCCACATTATTTCCCTCACTGTGACACCATCTTTCTTCTCCGGAGCATGAGGCCATCTGCATTTCCCAGAGCTCTAACACAAGACTTCAGTTGCTTGTCGTTTCTGTGCTCGTAAGATCATTAAAAGTTCTTATTTTGCGATGTGTCCCTTCTCAGGTCAGGTTTGGCCATGCTGATTGGCTGAGCTCAGGCCGACGCAGGCTGTTGTGGAGCCGTTGTGAGAAGAAGAGCTAGGAAAGGCGATTGAGATACAGAGCATTAGCCGGTGTCAGGAGGAAATTAAAGGCCAGATCGCTTTCTTAATCAGAGCACAAGCACTGCGTTAAGAAGGAATTAGGTCGACAGCTGCTGTGTCGCTGCTTACCTTGCTCTCGCTCTCTCCCTTCCTCATATACACACATGTTCTTCGCACACTCTCATAGTCGTTCTCCTTTTTGTTTACCCCCTCACCCTTTGCTTTTTCTTTGGTCTCTGTCATTACCCCTGCTTGTCACTTTCTATTTCCCTGCCGACCAATGCTCCCTCCTGCACTCTCTTACCAGACCTAGCCTTTTCCCCCCAAAACACGAGAGCTGATCTTTGGCCACTTGTCAGCACAGAACACACACTCAGACCTGCAAGCAAAACCAAACCTACTTGGAAAAATTGAATATTCTACAAAACGTGTAGTCAAAAATATGAGACTGAAGAGAAGTGAGGAGAAGTGAGGCATGATGGCTGGAGATGGTTTTTGGTTCTGTTCCAGGAGGCTCAGTAGTACCCCTGTGGCTGATGGATGAGCTGTCAATGTTGAGCTCTTCCACATACACCTGAGATGAATGGACAAACAGCAGTGGCCCTTTCGCTGTCTATCCATCTTCCTCTGTTTAGATGCATTCTGCTGTCCACACTATTCACCCACCCACACACACAAGGGGCTCATCAGATATGAGTTTTTGAAGACTAACACGGTTATTTTTAGACGGACGTAGCTGGTAGCCAATATTTTATGCCATTAACAGCATTTTTCAAATTTCACCATTTAATGCCACAACATGGCAATGATTCAGTGTTTCCCAGGATTTGTATTGCAGCTGCAATGATTAATTCTAAAACCATTTACACCATAAGAAAGCAGTGAGATATCGGTTGGCAATGGGATAACCAGCTTCATTTATTCAATAATAAAAGTTAAAAACTTCAAAACAATTGTACAAACCGCTATTATGAAGCTGTAAAGACAGAAGAACATGCATTAATGCAGGTGGATAGCACCGATTGGACAATATCTGTTAAAAGGCCAAAGTCGGCTCAGAGCCAAATCAATATGTCAGTCTAAATTTTACGCCCAAACATGCATATTTGAATGTCTTAGAAGTGAATTCTATATTTTCAGCTCCCACATGTCTTTTCAAACCAGAACAACGGAAGACTGGTCATAAGGTCAGGAGTCAGTCCACTTTTTAATTTGGCAAATGCAGCGTATAAATTTTAATTTGTTGCTTTAATCAGTTGAATCAACTGGAATGACCCTGAGCCTGATTGCCAGCGTATTTCAGACTTCAGTTTTGTTGGCATATTGTTCGGGCCGTGACTCCACGGAAATTGCAACCAAGTTCCAGGACTCAAAATTCAGGCATGAATTTCCAGTTTTTTAAAGTTCCACTGTGATGAATTGGCCGCTAACCTCCTGGAAAAGTTTTCCTCTGTCAGATAGTTTATGTTATTTCACTTAAAGGAAGTTAATCTATTGATCCCTGGTGGTGGTTGATTATCATTATTAAGTGTGAGAAATTAAGTGAATATGTATGTTTGTTACGATTATAACAAATTATTAAAAAGCTTGACTTAAATTTGTGTTTGCTGCATTCCTTAAAAAAGTAACCACAGCAGCTCCCCTGAACAACTGCTTAATGTGTTGTGAATAATACAAGCTTGGTTTATGTGGAAGGACACATGTGATCAGTGTCCTCTGGTGTAAAATGGAAATAAATATGACTTGATGTTTTGCATCCTGCAGTGAAAAAATTGGACATACTGACTGTATTTTGCTCTTGGTTTAAACAGTGAAAACTGCTGATAAAGAGCATCTTTGTGCATGTTGCTAAGGGAGTTTCCAAATAGGAAAAAACACACTTAGCATACACAGATGCAGAAGAATACCATAAACTGCCCTTATGAAGTTGGTTACATCCACACAGTCCATATTAACCAACCTCTCAGTAGCACAGACACACTTTGGGGTGAAACTGCTCTGTGTCCTCTCCAAGGGGGAAGGTTTAAAAAACATTTAATTAGGCTTTTGGCATGGCTTCACGTTTAGCCTGGAGGTGTTGGAGGAGGTTTTACAGATTTCATCCCTTTTAGAGCCGAGCAGATTAAACATTCATGGGAGCAATCAGCCGACCCTATGCGTTCTCTCCTGCTGTACAACTTCATCTGTAGTTTGTGTGAAGCGTCACGTTCGTGTAGTTTTATGTTGTTGAATGGTGCACTTATGTAGCATGCACCTTGTATTTTATTGTCACTTTAATATACTGATGCAATGAACTGCCTGTGAAACGTAGCATATTGAAGTGTTATTTAAGTTTGCATAATTCTATCGAAAGCATATACGTGAATCTTAAAATCCCCCTGTTTGTCGGTGCCCAGAGCCAGTCTAGAGAGGTGTTGTATGGGTAGGATGGTGCAGGAAGGCGGAGGAGGTTTGGGGGAGAAGGGAGGAATGGGGTGGGGAGGGTGGGGGGGGCAACAGATGGTACGCCACGCTGCGAGGGACGTCGGCTGCCACGGGTGGGGGGGAGGTGGAGTGGGGGCAGATAAATGGGGGTGGGAGGGGGTACTTTTCCCCAAAGTGCCAGCAGGGATGACGAGGAGGGGGCTAGCTATGTGTGTTTGCGTGTTTGCATGAGCGTGCCTCCAATGCGTGTGCTTGCATGTGTGAAGGAAAAGCCATATTCAGACTTGAGTTTCTCATCAAGTGAGGTGAGAAGCCTTTGCCCCCGTGCCTCATGCCCACTCAGTGTCTGTCTGTGTGTGGACTTCCAGCTTTTGAGAACAGAGTGATGACTCCCCACGCACCAGTACACACTAGTTCAGGCATCGACACTGTGTGAAGATGATGCAGAAATTACTCGTAACCCAGTTGTTGTGATGAACTACCCCCCACTCCCCTCATCTCCTGTCTTCTACAACACCTATGCATGCACAGACGGCACACATGCTCACACACATGCACATAAACGCACACACCAACCCCCAATTACATTGGCTGCCTGTAAACACACCAGCTTCAGTGGTATATATGGTGCTGCCTATTGAACAGATGTTGTGGAATTTAAGATGCAAAAGCACCCCTCCACCACCCCACTATTCAACACACACACACATACACACATATACACACACGCACACACAAACCCTCACTCTCTCCCTCCCCCCCAGCTGGCCCTGCCATGAACGTGCCATGTGGCGCTCCATTCCCCCTGGCACTTCGACTCTGGCTGTGCCAACTCTGCCGCGTCTGGCCGCCGCCAACTGGAAAGACCAAGAAAGCAGCAGACTCAAAGTGGACTGTTTCTTTGTGTGTCTGGAAGTGTGTGCACCTGAAAAAGCACAGTGCTGCAAAACTTGAGCCGTCAGTCATTGTAACTGTTATTTATGTAGAACTGAAGAGAGGAGAGTCTGGCATTTTATTTTCCAGCGTGAAAAATGACTAAAATGTCCAGTGCGGTTAGGTGAAATGGGAATATGTGCGTGTGTGTGTGTGAGTGAGAGTTAGTGTACCTTTTGCATGTGTGTGCAGGTGTACAGTGTAAGCAGCGTGCGCAGCATGTCACACTGTCAGTCCGTACATGCTGGTCGTGAATCCACTTGGGAATGGCGGTGGAATTCCTGTTACCATGGAGATGTCCAAGCTCATCTGTAATAAAATTTCAACTTGAGAGAGATTAATTCAGGGGAAAGTGTTGATTTATTCATCCTGGTGGATACTGATGCACTTCCTCATTCGCTCTGATGTCTGACTGTGATGGCTGCCCATTCGCTGACTGGTTTTCATTTTTCAAACCGTGTCACTGTTGATATGTGGCTGCTGCTGGGCTTTTCTATCTCCGTAACATGATAAGTTAAAACACAAAGCCTGGAGTTATGTTATATTTATCTTATAATCAACAATCCCCATGAAAAGACCAACACTGAATTGACCCTGCTAACATGTACCGATGTATCCAGAGCCTTATATAACCCATACAGCTCCATTATTATCCAAAAACCATTAAAAACACATCAGTGAGCCTTCCTCCATTACAAAGAACATGAGCAGTGTAGTTCATTTTGAGTCCATCCCACATACATCGCCCTGCTGCCGTAACATCAGGTCCTCCAAATTAAGTAACAAAGCACCTCATTTGTCTGTGCCCTCTAGAAAAACACACAGCAGTGTTTATTGATCTGACCCCTCAATCGGCAGAATGATATTAATTCTTGATTTCTCTGTGCCTTCATTAACGGTTACAAATCACTGTTGACTAATAAATTCTGTTTTGTGATGTGACAACGCTGTGGTTAATGTTTGGTTGGGTTTAGTTGCAAAAATGACTTGGTTAGGTTCAAGGAAACATCGTAGTTTGAGTTTAAATTACTAATTCATTAAGTGAATGTATCAGCCATTTTTAGCTCGTTTCTGGTGTATCAGTATCTGTGTATGTCAGCTGATGAATAACAAGAAATCAAGGACAGAAATGCCAAAAAGTTTTGAAATAGTGTCACTATTTACCCACCAGAGAGTAGAGACAAGTTCATTTTGCAAGCGTAAAATGATTTTTTAAACCCTTAAATATCAAATATGAGCCTCAGAAGTCCTGTTCCAGTCAAGCTTTTTGAGGGGACCTTCATTGGCATACTTATAATAATAAACACTTGGTCAGGATTATTAAATGTGTGGTAATCCACATCTGAAAATAATCCACCAAAAACACACAATTTACTCCGTCTTGTGTCACGTTTTTTGTATGTATGTATTTGTGAGCCTTTGGCCTGACAATGAGCGTCGAGAGACAGATTTATAAGCATTGTTGGCTTTGGTCTTTTCCTTTCATGGGATATTTCAATATTCACCATTTCCCAAACAGCACCATTGACTCTGTTCTTTGAACGCAAGCATTTATTGCCTCCTTTACCGGTCTTGTGCCAGTATTTGCAGTATATCCACATACATCGCGATGCATCCATATGTGCATATGCATGAGCATGTGTTCAGTACCAACATGTCTCTATGCGACCGTCAAGTCTCTCTTTAATTCAGTGGATGACCCCTCCGTCCTCTCCTTTCCCCCATGCGGTGACGGGAAGTGAGAGCTCCTCTCTTTATTCCTCTTTTGATAATCTCTTTTAATCTGAGAAAGCAGGCGTGGGCTGCTGTGTCAATACCTCGTCTCAAGGCTGCCACCGGGATGCACACTCCATTTTGTTTACTTCTCCTTAGCATCCGATGAGGGGTCGAGGGAGAGGGATCGGGAGACAAAAAGAGGGGGAGAAATGAGAGAGAAAGAAGAGAGAGTGGAGAAAGTGGGCACTAACCCCTGGGAAATGGTTGCAAGGATGACAGAGGCACTGACATATAGATTTGACTTCTGATAAACAGCATGAGTTGCGCTTATGCTAATTACAATACCAACTAATTACCAGAACGTGAGCTCGAATTATCAAGCTTAGGCAAACTCATCATAATCAAGATAAAAGTGATTATTAACAGCTGTTATCTGAGAATGCTCTATATCTAAAAGCAGGATTATGTCATCAAAACCATGATAGGGAATATTACAATTTCATGTTTCATACAGAAACATAAAACACTTCTGCAGACATTTCACATATTTTAATACTTTGCTGAGGACCTCACGTTGGAGTCACACTGCTTTACCAAAATATTATCTTAAGATACAAACTACTCAAACATGTATTTCCAACCTCATATTAACAAGATTAGCAGCACTGCAATTATTAGTTATTACTTCACCACAGCGAGAGCCGGCTTGGCATCCCGTACAGTTGATCTATTCCTGAGATGAAGAACAGAGAAGCAGAACAATAGATATACAAATTATTACATGGTACAATTAGTATGTACAGTAAAGCCACATAAAACATATTTTCCTTTAATAATGTAAGAGAATGCACTCTGTACACTATTGTGCTGTGACAGATGTATAATCAGGTTTTACAGATACAGAATAGATGCAACAATATGTAAGGGTTTGGTGTCTTTAAATCAGTGCAGAACAAGGAAATATAGTCACTTATTTCAAGGTAAAAAAATGAGTCCTGTCATTTCCAGTGAACAGTTTTCTTGTTTGGATGTAAGCAGCTTTGAAACTTCTTGTTAACTGGTACTTGGATAGCCAAAATATTTTACAAAATTCCATTGCTTTGTTAGTTTTAACTGCTCTTTGTGGTGGATGATTTAGAAATTAGCATTTTAGGATTTTATGATGTGACGTTCTTTCATCTTCTTTGCAGACTGTGTTTGACTTTGAGCACAAAGTTGCCTCGAATTTTGCTCTTAAAAATTGTAAATTAAGCCGAGCGAAGCTGAGTTAAAAGCAAATAGTGAGGATTAGACCAAACAGTTAGTTAAAGCTCCAAGAAATTGCCTGGATAAATCACATTGCAGCATGGCATTGATATAAAAACAACAGCAAAAACAACTAGAAACACTGATGTTAATGGGAAAAAATGGACAGCCAAAGAAAATATAGCATATTACTTTAAATGTATAAAAACACGTACAGGAGCGGATCTAAAAACTGACAAAAATGTGTATTTTCTTAAATTATTTCCATTCTCTGACCCCTTTTTGATGAAAGACTATTAATTGGGCAAACAAGTGTTACATATGCACAAAATGCACACACGGTCAAACGCACACTTAGAGGTCAGACCCACACAAAGTCAAAACCTGTGGGTGTGCTGCTAAGTCAAGGCCAGCGACTAAAGAGATGCATGTGTGTGTGTGCATGTGTGTGCGTGTGTGTGTGTGTTGCGAGCATCTGCATGTGTGAGGGACACTGTGGTAGTCTCTGTATGTGCGAGAGAGTGTTTAAATTCGGTGACAGCTGTTCATTAGTCCATTACAACCCCACACTGCTGATTCGTCGAAGCAGCAGACACCAGCAGAAAGAGACGCTGGTGATGACGGCACGAACTCTGCAGGAAGGACGAGATGCATTTCATGGCTGCAGAAAAACTGGTTTGTTTTGTTCGTGTTCACTCTGCAGATTTTCGTTTGTATTTATGCACATTCGTTCTTTGAGCTCTGGTGTTGAGGAAAGGCTCAAATATGAGGCAAGATGCTAACGCGCAGCCTTGAGTTTCTCTTTTATGATCTTGCCGATAAGGATGCTGGTGTCACTTTTTGCTTGAATCGCCGCTTTGTTCCTCTGCTCAGCCTTAACTGGAAGCCATCACTGACCCTCCTCTCTGTCTTCCACTCCTCGTTTCCTCTATTCACTGTTGTATTTGCTGTGCAGTGTGTACATCTGGGGGCTGTCTGTCGTGTGTGAGTGGGACATTATGGAAACATATGGACAGTGGCCAGCATGGGTCTATTTCACTGAACTTTAAATCAGATCTACACACACCTGGCAGATACCTGTCTTACTGTACTTACAGTACAGGCCTGAGGTTTTTTTATGAGTTGCACTTAAATGTTTTCATATATGGGGATGTTCTACTTGAACTGGAAGATGATCTATCCTATATCACATTTTATTCCATAGGTTGCTCATTTTCTTTACTTTACACTTCCATTAAATTCCTATGAGGGAACTCTTTTGGGAGCATAAACACAAAATACCCATGAACATAATACTTTATGTTTGAGGCGTTTTACATTTTATTTTCCCTATATTTTACTCTTCATTTGAAAATAACTGAATCACTCACGTTGACAGCTAACAGCGGCAGTGAGGCATTTATGTGTTCCTCATCATCATCATAATCGGCGGGGAAGTGTGTGTTTCCTTCACATCCGCTGTAACACAACTGTTAGACAACATCTTTTGAAGAAAAGCCTTTGCGTGAATGGATCAAAACCTTTTTAGCTATCTGTAGTGTGCATCCAGTGATAATTTTGCAGGCCACACTGTAAGATAATTGTGGATCTTTCATGTCAAATCAGATTATTGTTATGTTTTGTGTTCTCTGCTGCTGTATAATCATTTACACCTATAGCCTCTTGGACGTCACTCTAAGTGGGAGATGCAGGAGTAGCTCAGGTAAAATGTAGAAAACGTCACTCATTCAGCTTCCAGATTTAAACCCACAGCCACTTGCAGCTATCACCTCTCTGCTTCAATGAAAGCTCTTTGAGAATGAACCTGTCCATATTACCACCCGTATGTCCTGATAACACCACACTTGCAGCCTGGCAGTGAGCCTGGAAATCTACTGTACATGACAAACCTCACAAATACAGTATACAGCAACTATTTGGGACTGTTTTATCAGGGAAAATAACAGGATGGCATCATCACACGCACGAACGTCACAGCTCACATATCCAAATTGGTTTTGTGCTAATGCATCCTCACTTTTTTTCTCACCGAATGTCCTCTAACATCAGCTACTGCGTGTTAAATACCAACATGAAATACATTTAGAAGAGCTGTCCAGCTGCTTTTCCTGACCTCTAACTTGACCTGCAGCAGCATCTGGAAGGAAGCCTCTGCTGCATCATGCTTGGACCATTTTTTAACTGTATGCCTGTGAACGATCAGTCAAAACCTTCTCCAAGATGACAGAGAGAGCAAGAGAGAAATAATTTCAGGGGTGGGAATAGTTCTGCGTTTCTTGGGAGAACCTATTGCATGGGGTGTGTTTATGTGAAGAAAGAGTGTGTGTGTATGTGTGTGCGCGTGTGGGTGACCAGCGACGGAGGAGCTAGGCGAGGGTGTGATGTACTTTAAGAAGTTGAACGTGTTAGATAGAAGTGACCATGTGCCATTGGTGAGAAAAACTGGAGAAGAAGAAAGTAAAGAGTAGAGAAAGGTGAGGAAAAAAAGTGATATGCCGGGATGGGAAAGTGCTGGGTGTGCAACTGAAGAAACGAGGGAGTTGTAGTGTAAGTTTGTGTGTGGGATGAAGCGGAGATGGTAAAGATGGGAATAGGGGCAAAGAGAGGAGGGGGAACAAAAAGAGGAGAACATGCCAGAGAAGGAGAGGAGACAGAGGGAAAGAGAGGAGAAAGGAGCAGAGGAGCGAGGGCAATGAGCTGGATTGAATACCATCTGACAGGTCCAGCTGGGAGTTTGCCCACCCCGCAGCACTGCAAAACCCCTCAATATGGAGGCCAATTACTGCTGCCCGCGTGACCGTGGCATGGCAGCATCAGAGACGCAACCCTCCTCCTCGCCTCTCCTTTTCCTCTGCCTCCCTCCCCTCCTCATTTCCTCACCCCCACCTCCCTCCCCAAAAAAAATAAATAAAAAACACTCCCACCATCTGTGCAGAGTGACAACAACCTCTATACCCTACCATGCACAACACAGACTGTACACTGCACACACACACTCGGGGCAAACACACACATCAAACATGACAAATCCTCACTCAGGAGCTCTGTGTGCTTTTATACTCCGCAGCAACTCTTCAAGTGTGTTCTGTGAGCAAAAGAAAGCCCACTGTGAGGTCTGATGCTTTCACACCTCCTGCATGGTTTTTTTTTCCCTCCTTGTAACACACAAAGACAGTTAGCCACAAGCAGGGATGGGCAGTCAGGGAGTGTGTACAATCCCACACACCACTACTACCATTGTTCCACAGATGCAGTGGAATTTCACCCTACGCCAGCTCCATCTCTCCTCACAGAGCTGGGCGTGGCGCTCAGGCTGGCAGGCTGCTGCTGGTGGCGCTGGTGCTGGTGGTGCTGGTGATGGTGGGAGGGTGTAGGGTGGCTGAGCATGATGCAGTGGCACCCGATGCCCGTTGCGGTGGAGGTGACTCCCAGATTTAGCTCCATGTGCAGCCAGACGAGCTCATCTAAGTGGTGGTTTTTGTTCTTGTGCCCTCTCTTCAACTGGTGGAGAAAAAAGAGGGGAAGAATGTGACAAGAAAAGGCATGTTGCATATACATCACAGAGTTTACCTCACACACACACACACACACACACACACACACACACACACACACTGGGGCTTTCTCACTCTTCTTTTAACATTTAAATTGCTGTTTTGCTTTATTTCTGGTTTCCCACCTCCATCACTGTCCTCTCCCTCACGACACGCTCTCTGTTATGAGTATGACACCGATTAGACCCGTGAAATATTTTTTCCAGATTAATCCCAAAATAATTAATCCGATAAATGTGTACCTAATCTGACAAATGGGAGTAAACCTCTCCAGATGGAGATTTACGCCCTGTAGGCCCGGGCCTTCTTTGTGCTTTCTGCGGTGTTTTAGCAGATCAGTTGATCATGTTTAAAGCTGCTACATGGAGCTCCGTGCTGGATTATTTAATTACAGTAATTGCGTGGTATTTTCTAAACAGTCATTCGGACAATTACGCTTGAATAGGATCCCAATTAATTGATTTTAGGGAATTTACTTGCGTCAGTTTAACCCATTTGTCATATGTTTAGAGTGACCATTAGGCCACGTTACGGTGATATCATCCCACATGGAAGGTGACTTGTATATGTAAGGTCAGATAATACGAGGCAAAATACTTAATAATGAGAAATTAATTAAATAATTCGTTTAGCCTGAGATCCATGTGGGTTTTAAGGATGAACAAGGGTTAATTGACCTATTTTGAATATACACCTTGCATCGTTTTATTCGTGTAATAATTTAATAATATTTATTATTATTAATTATAATAACAACAATGATAGAAATAATAATATAAGTTTTTATTGATTTAATCCCGTTTTAGGTTTTAGGATAGTGGATGTAATTTTCTAAACGAGGCTGGGCCGACAGGTGAGTTTAACGAGTTAAAAGTCACGCACAGATTAAAAGTGTGCTGCTCAGGCGACAGAGTTAAATAAAAGAAAGAGAAAGAAAAGAGAGGAAAACCGGCTCTTTAACTGTGTAGAAATGTCTTACTCGTTTCACGCGTCCCGTGCAAAAGTGCGTGACCGCGGGGGAAAAGGTCTCTCTGTCCGGGCCCGCGCGCGGACACTCAGCCTCCTTTAACGGCGGAGAATAATGAACAGATGCTGAGTGAATTAGGAAAGAAATACTGGGTCCCTCCCACAAGGACCACTTTGGCAGGGGCCGCCTGGCTGCCACGTGGCGCAGCTGGCACCGGGTTGGTGATGGTGGGCTTTACTGGTCTCTGGCTTTACTGGTGCTCAGACATTTAGCGACTTGGCACCGCGCTCCCGCTATCAAATCCTCTGCCAGCCGCCGCCCCTCCTCACCAAAAGAAAAAAAAAAACAAAAAACTTGCACAGTCTAACTGAGAGGTTAGGAAATAAAATCAGAAACGTGCCTCTCACCTTGCCCTCCGAGGCCTGCCCTTCACATGGGACCGCGAACCAGACTAATCGTGGCACAGAGAGACGCTGGAAATATCACAAAAAGTGTATTTTAGGCTTCGTGCGGAGGCGTCCTCATTCTATCCTGAACAAAACATCAAAATGTTTCAGCATTTAAATGAGTGCGCGTTCAACCACTCATACAAGTGTTTTTTTTTTTTTTGCATTTATTAAATCAAACTGCGCATCGATGGAAGACCTCTCCCTTTTTTAAATTCTTTTCAGTAAAATCTTGTCCATCTGAGAAAAGAAATGTCAAACCTAAAGTTAATTTTCATGGCTTATATGTGACGAAACTACTGGATGACAACTGTGGCCCACATAAGGTAGAAAACATTTGGTAAACCTATACCCTTCTCATAGTTTACGGTATAAATAGATTCTTAATTTTCCCTTAAATCCTAAATGTTCCTTAGTGGATTAGTGCATATTTAAAGCATAATTTAAGCCTAATTCCACCTTCTCTTTGTATGTACGCACCTACAGTGTGAGCTAATTATATAAAACATCAATTCTGAGCCTAAAACAAAAGTTATGAATCTTAAATATCAAAATGATGAAGGACATCCTGCAGAAAGCAAACCTGCCATTTGAGGAAAATTCTAAGATAACCAAATATACAATCTCTTAAAAATATAAAAAGCAGCTTTTTGCTTGTTTGCCCTTGATGATCACTAAAATTTCAGCCCGTCCAATTCTTACAGGAGGCTTTCAAATGTGTTTATTTATGTATCTATTTATTTATTATTGGTGGTGGTACTAACCATTTGGACTGTGATGAGCTCTGTGTGTGTGTGTGTGTGTGTGTGTGTGTGCGTGTGTGTGTGTGTGTGTGTGTGTGTGTGTGTGTGTGTGTGTGTGTGTGTGTGTGTGTGTGTGTGTGTGTGGTGTGTGTGTCCATTATGCCATCCCTGGGCTCCTCCATTTCAAACCAACGGGCCATTGATTCACCTGATTTTGCACCTGCCCAACTCTTTCATGATGTGGTGAGTCAGATGGGCCTTTGAGGCAAAAATGAAATCAAATTAAAAATGTAGGAAAGAAAAAAAAATGTTATGACTGTATGCATGCATATTTTTGCAGGGTAACTCCTTGCCGTGTAGAATTTGCCTGCATCTCTTCCTCTTCCTTTTCTTTCTTTGCTTGGGTCAGTGCTGGATGGGACAGCTTCCACCCTGCGGTGCCCTGTGCTGATTTCCCCTGGACGCCCGCAACAACATATGGGACCCAGGGCAGTGGTCCAAAGATGGAGCCTGCCCCCACTATTGATCTGAGAAATCACCACTGATGCGATCGAGCCTTCGTAAACTCATAGTGATCAAATATTCAGTTTAAATATAGGTGTTAAATAGAAATCTCGGTATTGTTTCATGTGCATCTCTTGCAGTTTTGAGCAGCCTGTGTTTTCTAATTTTCATAACGAGCAGCTTGAGTGTAAATATAAGTTTTTGCAGCCAAATAAAAATTCAAACATTTATCAACCTTTGTGGTTAATGCTGATAAATGAATGGATTATATGAGAGCATTTTGTCACTGTATTATTCACACTCACCTGGGAAGTCTTAAAGGCGTCTGCTGCTGCGAGCAGGCCCACATCCTCTTTCACTGTGCTGGAGAACGAAGTGACCAAATTCACGTAAAAAACACACATTGTGTGTCCAGCGTTGCTGCTTCTTCTGTCTCTCGCTCTGAGTTGCCGAGGCCTTTTGCTCGCTCTCTAACTAACCAGCTACACCACTGAGTGTATATGCAGGATTTGAGTCAAAGAGCATAAAACAAACGATCACGTCTGATTGATTTTGTTTGCTATTCTAAGTCTCTATTGATTTCAGGGAGCTCTTTCCAGACGTTTGGTGTTGTGGTCAGTTTCTGCTGCATGACATCAGTTATTTTGTTGAGTGTATCAGTGCACAATGCTTCCAAACGCTCAGCCATAGAGAGTCAAAACAAGCAAAATAAATCTCAGTGCAGGTCTGGAATTTCTTTACATGAACATAGTTTGTCAGTTGTTTAATGCATGTTTATTTATTCTCCTTCGTCCTTATTGCTGTGCATTAGCAGCGGTGCAGCTGAATAATATGTGCTGCATCTCAGCCTCACTAGCTTTAATACTTTCACCCAAGGTGATGTGTGAGGAAAGTACCTCTTGCACATTTGGCAGGATGCAGCTCTTATGAATGTAAGTCTAATTAAGACCACTTCAAAGTTCAAAGCTGCATTAATATCAAAGCTGGAGTGTGAGATTAAAAGAAAAGGTGCCATTTCTACTCTAAAATAAAATACAGTCTGATTCTTTCATCGCAGACCTTCCTAAGTTGATGCCATTTTTAATGTGCATTCTGCTAATTCTATCCATTTCTTTAACAGGTTTGATTTCAGTGTCATAACTGTCCAATATCCAGTGTTTAATTGATTTTTTCAGTGTAGACATGTTGTCAAATTTAATTTCAAGTGAAAGTAGTTGTTAATCTAATTATCCTGCACAATAGGCCGGCACCATTTCTCATTTTTCGGCTGTCTTCAGATATTTTAGATGCAACAGGCCAGGGCACTCATTTATACCTGAAATCCAGTTGAAATATTATATAGTGTTGTGTGTAATGTGCCTCCTGTCACCCGTTTAGTTTCCTTTTCAGCCTAGAAAATTTAATTTTTAAAGCTAAATAGATAAAAGTCAGGATTTCACATTTCTGCACAATAGGCTGCTGTTTAAACTTATTTTAGATTCAGATTTAAAATGTTTTCACCAGAAAAAAATGGGTAAGCAAATTACTTTCATCATATTAATGTGGTTAATGAAGGGAAGCTGCACAGTCTCTGAAGTTTAACCTTCGTAAAATGATTTTAATAGTTCATTTAAACAGACAATGAAAGACCAATTGTTTTTCACATGCCTGTTGAAACCACTGCCCATATCTGTTTCCTAAGTGGTTTTAAAAAAACAACCTGACTTGCAGCCAAACATTAATGCTGAAATTATTTCAGTGAGGTTTTTATATGAGGATAACTTTCAACTGGAGTTATATTTTCGATCTCAGGCTATTTGATGAAAACGACTGAGCCACTGCTTGAGGCCTACATGTGCACACATTCCCCGGAGTGAATGCCCCCCTGATGTTCACAAGAAGATTTGTGCAATCATATCAGACAATTATAAAACATTTTTTTTATTTCTGCTGTTTGTGTCATAACATGTTTAGGCCTATACATCTTTATGTCAGTTGCACTCATTCTGCATACAGGATATTACTGGACACACTTTGATAGGAAGTACAACAGTTTAGGGATGACATCAGTAGAATACAGAAGGTAACCAGGGGGACTCTTTCTGCCACTTCCGTCTCTCATCCTTTCAGAAGCTCTTGTTTCCCAAACAATATTACACATTATAGGATTGTCACTGGAGGATCAATACGTCTGATTGAAAGGGCTCAGTTGTGGAAAAAAGCATTGAGATCCTCATACGGGGGCGCCCTGTCATGGTGCAAGTGCACGTCGTGGAAAGGTGGAATGTTTTCCGAGTGCGCACCTCCGCTGCGCGCTCCCGAGGGCCCAAAAGCGAGGCTGTGGCTGGGTCGAGACGTGGCCAGTCCGGAATAATGCATAGAGTAATGATAGTTCCTGTCTGTCTCAGAGGTCTCCTGCTGTCTCCCGGACAGTCCGCCGTTGAGGCAGACGGGCGGGCTGTGCTGGCCCTCGTAGTCCGGGCTGTTGTAATCAGGCGAAGTCCCGCCTGGCGGGTACACGCCCTCGTACCCAGGACCGTAGGAATGGCTCCGCAAGTTAATCGCGCCGGTTCCGGGCTGGTAGTGAGGACTGGAGAGGCGGGAACACCGGTAGGAGTAGGGGTGGACGGAGAATGGAGAGCTTGGCATGTGGAAGCGGGCTCCATCTGAACACTGTTCAGTCAGGAAGTTCCTGGTGTTGAGCTGCAGACAGCCAGCCACCAGGTTGGTAGTGGGCTGGGACAGGCCTTTACACAGCATCTGGACATAGGTCACCACATCTGGACGTTTCCCGTTGCGTAAAATCTCCCCAAGAGCTAATATATAATTCTTGGCCAGCCTCAGAGTCTCTATCTTTGAGAGTTTTTGGGTTTTGGAGTAGCATGGCACCACTTTGCGCAGATTGTCCAGCGCAGAATTCAAGTCGTGCATGCGCGTGCGCTCCCGCGCATTTGCCTTCATCCGGCGCACCTTGGAGCGCTCCACGCGCGCCGCCGTCATCTTGCGTTTCTTTGGGCCACGCTTCTTGGGTTTGTCTCCGCTGTTCTCATCCTCGCACTCCTCTTCCTCACCATCGTCATCCTCATCATCGTCGCCGGCCATCTCAGACTCAGCTCGACTGCTGCCTTCCAGTGGCTCGTCCAGGTCGTCCTCCCCGAGGTGGCAGGGCTCGTGCTCATCGTCCTTGTCCTTGCAGTCGTCGTTCTCGTGGTCCTCCACCCAATCGGCCGCGAGCCTCTGGACGTCCGGCAGCACCTCGCTGAACAGACGGCTCAACATCGTGGCAATCACCCTGCAAGACACAGTTGAAGCATGAGCTGGACTGCTTTTCACCCTGCTGCTGTTTACGCACCCACAGGTGCGCTGTCAACGCAAAGCAACCTGCCCCAGCGACCCCTCAAAGCCGCAGGCTGCAGCCTAAATGTCCCGTGCCCACTGGGAAATAACTGCATTTATTATTCCGCAGATGTGTCGTGTACAGTTGAAAAGATTTTTGGTATTTTTTTATCATTAAAGGCCCATCTTTAGACCATCATTCGTTTCCTGTATGTTAATAGCCCAGCTTTCAAATCGTAGACTCCCAGTCCAGGCAACAACAGGCAGTCTGTCTCAGATGTGTTTATGACACACGTTGATTAAAGGCATACATTTTGTCAGCTTATGTGGAAAAATGGAAACCACAGTTTTCATGTCAAGTCTAACATAAATCCAGTTAACTAACGAAGCTAAACTGATCTGGGGAAGTAGAACCTTAAAACATGAGGAAATCTCCGACTTAAAAGTTTGATGTTGATCTTTTTTCAACCCTTTTATTCCACTATAATTAATATTCCCCAAAGAGAGAATAATCTTTTTTGTCTTTAATAAAAATCGGATTTTTTTTTTTAAACGGCATAAAGCAACAGTCCTGGCCACCCATGGGGCCTCGGCCTGTGTCCTCCAGAAGCCCGGCCCAGGGAGCGGAGCTGGCCTGCCTTAGATGGCCCCCCAGGGACGCATTAAGGGTGCGCGTCCCTCCTCCGTCCTATAAATTACCAACCTGGAGGAATTCCAGCACAGCCAGGCCGCACGCTGGACTTTAACATCCCAAACATTTTTTTTTTTTTAATATCTCCGAATTAACAGGTTTTTATTCAGTCCGCTTTTAAAGGACTTCAGGTCCACGCTTTTGAGGACTCCTCTGACACTATTCCGCACGAATCGTCGCACATATTTCAGAAAGTTAAAAGATAATAATGACATTGAAATATGCCTCCAGGAGCAGAGCATCTGCAGGTTTGTGCAGCCCGTTTTGGACTCACCTCAAGGCCGCGCAGGTCACACAAACGTTATGTGACATTTTCAGTTGCTGAACTTTAATCCGTCATGACTGTTGCTCGAAAGAAAGCCACACACTGCTTTAGATGTACACTTCTTAAAGATTTCACTGACACCTGTCTTTTCCTTAATTAAAAATACAGGATTTAGGTTATCAAAACTGTATTTAAACGGTCATAAGGCCATGTTGTAATGAAATATTTAGCATAATATTTTCCTTGAAAGCTCGCATGAGAGAAGTGTTTTTCCTCTTTGGATTATTGGTATCACGTCGCTTGATAATTCAGATTGAAGTTATTTATTAACAGCATAATTTAAACCCAATTTAAAAGCTGTAACCTTCCAAAATCTTATTTTCCAGTAATCTGAGCTCAGCTGTGTGTGTGGAGTCCAAGGACGGATTTTTTTTTCTCCCTAATCTTGTAAGCACAATGTAATTAATGCCAACCAATACCTTGTCAATTAGCCCGAGTATCTCTATGGAGAATTCAACCCCCACAGTGCTCTGACGCGCGTCGTGCAGGACACACACACACACACACACACACACACACACACACACACACACACACACACACACACACACACACACACACACACACACACACCTGGCTTTTTTTTTTTTTAATTTCTACGATTCTCTGATAAAACACATAATAAAACACACTTTCTACGCGCTCGTTTCTAAGGTAGCCTAATGCAAAGCAAACTGTGGATGCAAGAGCGCGTGAGTCGCGTATCTTTCGGAGGACCAATGTGGATCTGGAGATCTGCTGAAAGAAAAAAAACTATCAAATTAAACCGAGCTTGATCAATATCTTCGATCAGACCTGCGACGAAGACGCTAGAAATCTACGTGATGGCGCTGCATGCGTGAAAAAGACGGGACAGATCTGAGAACACGGTGCCTTATTTTTGGATAATTGCAATTATCTCTGCCTCTAATTCCTCCCTCACGAATACAACAGGCGTTAACGCAAAGACACCCCCCCCCCCCAAACCTTGATCCATATCTGGTCAGTCTGTATTGGATATGGACAACCTACCTCCGCGGTGGAGCTCAGTGACGGGGCAAAGCGGGGTTTGTTTACACCATCTCTCTCCGGGTGGGCATCACGTCCACACGCCCTGCACGGATGCTTGTGCAGGCGAGGCGCTGCGTTTCTGCTCTCACACCTCTCTCTCCTCTCCAGCCGCCCTCTCTCTCTCTCTCTCTCTCTCTCTCTCTCTCTCTCTCTCTCTCTCTCTCTCTCTCTCTCTGATACTGCTGCTGCTGCTTCTGCTGCTGCTGCTGCTGTACCCCTATATGCCCAAACGCGTGGAGGGAGCCGTGTGGCGCCTCAGAGGCAGGACTGGGTGGGTTACATACCAGCTCTGATGCCAGGCCCATATGGCTGGCACGTCATTGGCAAGAGCCATCACATGAGAGCCGGTGATTGACATGCGGCCGCATTCACAGAGACTGGCTTCCCCCTGGGGGAGAGGGACTCGCCATCTGTCACTGAGCTGAAAGAGAAAATGGAATAAGGAGTGAATGGCACAAAATAAAAAAAAAACGCACTGGATTCAAACAGCTTCTGCTACCCTCTATCTTTGGGAAAAATGGGGTTAATCTCATATAGAAGGTTTAGGAAAACAATGCTATAATGATCAATTTTACAATGATATCATCTACATATTACAGGAATATTTATAGGCTAATGATTTTAAGGATGAACTTGTGAATAAATCTGCACACAATTTTTGAATATTTTAGAGATACGATTAGAAGAAATGCCCCAAATAGCTCAACAGGAGCAAGTCTATAAAAATGCTCTAAGGCAAAGCCAGGTTTTCAACAACAGGGAATTCTAAGACAGAAAACACAATGGCCTGGGATAAATAAAAGACCCGCCATAAAGATCAGAGTCAGGGTGCAATTGCCTAAACGAGTCAACTGAACTGAGCCAAGCAGAGCGTCTTGGTTTGGGTTGCCAGGCTTTGGCACAGGTGCCGGTGGGCGGGCTGGTGCCAAAGGTGGCAGAGGCACAGATTGCAGAGAGGGGCCAGAAGATGGGGCAGGACAAGAGAAAGAGAGAAAATAAGAATGAAAAAATAGAAAGGGGAAGGCTTATCGTCACCATAATGTCGCTGGGGTTCAGTTTACTGGCGCATTTTTTTTTCCAGTTTCAATGAAACAAGGAAAATGTTTGAAAGACTTGATCCAAGTGTTTCTGGTCACGGCTGTCCTGCCCCATCCTCTGCTGATGAAGACTTGCTGTGTAGGCAGTGTCACACCCCAACATGGTGTTATCATCCTGAAATGTGAAGAACTGCTTGTTCAGTTTGACTGATTGAGGCTTTTAGTCAAAAAAGTCCGTTGTCTTTTTCAGATGTGGACATCCTGATTGCATAAATGTTCGTCTTTAGTCTATTTTCATGCTGTAATAAAATTTATTTCGTTCCTAAATAACAACATAAAGACAAAAAACAGCATTTCATTTCATATGGCATCACATCATGACTCATTTTATACAAATCAAACGTTGATATGTGTAAATGAACATATGTTTGCCAATAAAATAGTGATTTAATTGTGTTAATTTTCTTCTACACGTTTAATTCTTTCTTTGTCATTATTATGTCACATGTTAGAAACCACGACAAAACTTCTTCCACAGCCCAGTCTGAATTTAATACTATAGTGACCAAATATGACAAAAGCTGCATTTTTAAGTCATGATTTTAAAAAATAATCACTTTAACAATTAAAACCTAAATGAGAGTCTGGTATATTGTACCAGTTCATTCAGATTGACTTTGAATGTTTTGATTCAAAGAAAAGGTCCAGATGATTTTTTTTTAGGATAAAAACAAGTGTGAAACTTATTCTGTCATGACAGCCTGCTTTTGGGTTTTATGGTTAACATGTCACATAATGCTGCTCTCTGTATGGTTGAGTTCACAGGAGCAGCCAGTCTCGCTTTCCGTGCTTTCTCAGGCTATACGTGGGTGACATCTACTGGTTATCAAGAGCTAGTGTATGCAAAGACTGAAAGTGACGTCATTCCTTTCACTCAATATTTATTAGAGTATGAACTGAGACTTTTATTGTTAGGTAATGTGTCGTAGATGTTGTTTTGTTCATGAGAAATCCTGACTTTCTAGCAATGAGTGTGTGACAACAATGTCTCTATATGCCCATCATCCACGTTTTGCAACAAATTCCAGTTTCTATTCCATGGATTTATACCTTTTAAGAATATCATCATTACAAATGTATTATAAGAACATACAGATAATATTGTAAACATATTGGTATTTAAAATTTTCGCCCTGTCTATCAAATGCAACATTTTGTTAGTTTGAATTCCCTGAATCTTCATGCTTTCACTCATGACTAATTAAATTATCTAAATATCAGTTTTGTTCATCCTCTGTGTATGCATGTTACAGCAGTTGGTCATAAGGGACTGTTGAACGTAGGTTGGCGCCTCCTGGTGGTTGTATGAAAAAATACACATTGGCCGACGGCAGCCCTCACCACATTATTGATGATGGATTACTCTGTGTCTTTCGTGGCCATAATACTATAATCCTTTCGATTATTTATCCGCAGCTCTGTGCATTCTAATGCTACCTGAGTGTCTGAATTATATCATCTGTCTTAGACATTACAAGCTCTTCATATTGCATTGCACTTCAGATGTGTCACTTGGTGTTGCAAATGTGCATCGACTGTCCACATTTTTCAAGGATGGCTGTTGAACTGGAAGTGAACTGAGCCACAGATGGGCTGCTTTGAAAAGTCCAAGGTGGAGGTTTTACTTTTCATCTGAAGACCTCCCACAGTAAGTCTGCAACTCTGCAACTGGCAGAGACCTGGAGCCTTTCTCTAGGTGACCTCAGTACAGGGTGAACTGGGATCAAACACAACTACTACTTCTAACAAGCATGAGATCTGAGAGGAAGTGCCTCCCTGCGCTGCGAGGCAAATTAACAATTAGTCTGTTAACAGAAAATGTGTGAAACCCTCAGTGAGCAAAGATTATATACCGACAAATGAAAGCCTCCTCCCGTCCTCACACAGACCTCCTCCCTGTTGTTTCTCTTCCTCTCCTCTCTTCACCTCCCCTCCTCAGTTCAATGCAAAATTAATTCACCAGGAAGCGATATTTGTGTGGTCAGGAAGCTCCATCACATTACCTGCTGATATGTTGACTTTAATTTGACAGCCTTTGTCACAGCAACACACTGTCATCACCTCTTTTTTGTACACATTTGCATATGAATTTTTACTCTCCTCCAACTTACTCTCAAGCACTCACACTCACACACACACACACACACACACACACACACACACACACACACACACACACACACACACACACACACACACACACACACTACGCTTACTGACTGCCAACACTCAACACTGTGAAGAGAAACTGTTGCCATGGCAATGAATTCTCCCCACCGGCTGTCTCTTATGTATGTTTACAGAGCATACTGTATGATATCGCCTATAGCCACTTGACCTTGAGAAATATTTATTTATATTAAAAAAGAGGGATTTCACAACTCCTTTCAGCTCCTTGTCCCAAAATGAGAATGCCAATGAACACATCATGCATATACAGTAACCTACGATTGCAAAGCACTGTGGTTCACTGACAAATGGAAATTTGTTCTGCTATGTTCTGAACTTGGGCTGCACGGTGGCGCAGCAGGTAGTGCGCGTGCCTCACAGCAAGAAGGTTGCCGGTTCGATCCCCGGGTCAGGCGGGGCCCTTCTGTGTGAAGTTTGCATGTTCTTCCCGTGCATGCGGGTACCCCGGCTTCCTCCCACAGACCAAAAACATGCTCATTAGGTTAATTGATGACTCTAAATTGTCCGTAGGTGTGAGTGTGAGTGTGAATGGTTGTTTGTCCTTACATGTGGCCCTGCAATCGGCTGGCGACCGGTTCAGGGTGTACCCCGCCTCTCGTCCATTGTAGCTGGGATAGGCTCCAGCCCCCCGCAACCCCGAAAGGCATAGGCGGTATAGATAATGGATGGATGGATGTTCTGAACTTTCTTAGATGCAGCACACAAAGTGCCATCTTGCCTTTTAACCTCCAGCTCAGATCTAGATCACTTCTGCCAAGAAGACCAAGAACATCGACCAGTGGCTGTGTTTCTTGATATTTCCTGAGAGCTTTATTTATCCAGAGGGGAATCAGTAGCTGCAGTGCAAAGTATGAAAGAGGTCAGATACAAAGAGTACAAATAGAAAAGAGCAAGAAAATATCACTAAACAGACATCCAAAATCTACAAAATCCAAAATATAGACAGTGGCAAAAGTATGAAAAAGGTTAATGTGACTTTGGTGAGTTGCAATAACAAATTACAGATAAATGTATATGGTTAGTTCAAAATGTTTAGTCATTATGTCCATATTTAATGTAACGTCCCATTATTCATGTTTCTGTTCTATGAGTCAGAAAGTTTTAATGACTGCAATAATTTCTTTGAATTATCGTTTAGAACTTAGTAAAGTCATAAAATGAATATTTTTGGTATTATGGTGATTGCTTAAGTTTTTCAGTTTGACCCAACGGTGCCTTCAGTATCTCTGTGTTATTTTTATTTTTCATTTTGCAAGACAGATATTTGTTGGTGTCACACTTTCTTAAAACGAATTCACTCAGTCACGATAAACTGTCATTATTAATAACCCACAATTCAAAGAGTTGGTTTTTGAACTTGTGACCCTGAAGGCATCTCGACAGTTTTAGAAACGTCTTTATTTTCAGCCCATCTCAGGGGAAACGTGCTTTCTGGGCCAAGATGCGGGTGGCGGTAAATTTCCGACGGCAAATGAACGCATCATAAAGCTTCCGCACGCTCTGCCCACCTTCGCTCCTCTCCCGTCCTCAGCGCACAGCACAGGTCCGCACAGACACAGCGTGAGCGAGAGACATTCACAGACAGTGTGTGTGTGTGTGTGAGAGAGAGAGAGAGAGAGAGGGAGAGAGAGAGAGGGAAGGAGGCAGAAAGAGGCGTGAGAGAGGAGGAAGCACGGAAAGCTGTCAACAGGACTGGTGGGGACAGATGGACACCGCTGGTCACTAACAGCTAAATTATTCTGAACACTTGCGCTGAAGAGTCGTGCAGTTTGCGCAGGCAGTTAAATCCTGACTGACTCCGCCTGGACTTTTCATCGGACATCTGCGCGCTCGGCTGTGGTGGTGACAGGCCGGATGCCATGGACCCGCTGCTGCCCGCAGAGACGGAGGTGATGGAGCGGGAGGCAGACAAGGATGCGAGGAGGAAGATCCAGTTCTCCGTGCCTTCCCCCGTGCCCACCCAGCTGGACCCGCGACAGGTGGAGATGGTGAGGGACGTGTATGCCTGCATGGGTGCTGAGAGTGGCGTGTGTGGAGGAATGAAGTCAAACTTGGGTCGAGTGCCAAACCAGGATCACCAGCGCTTGGTGGCATTTTTACGCAGCCTGAAAACTAATATCTAATCCCATACTTGTAGCTTTATTTTATAGTCGTTGTGGAAAAACTTGCGTATGGCAGAAATGGTTAAAGTCATGCTAAAAATCTGAAACATGCTCGCCTCTAACTTTCATCCTGACTTTGAAGCGCACAGAGTTGCCCTCTTCTGTGGCGTCTGAAGCATCCGGCCTGGCCGCTAAGGTTGACAGACAGTTACATAACCAGTCTAGCACGACTTTGCAGAACTCTAGTTTGACGCTGGGCATTTCTCTTTGGGCAGCGCTGGGGATTAAGCTGAGCTGTGCTGCCTCACTTTTTTGGAGCCTTTAAAAAGTGATGAGGCATCTCTGCCCTTCAAAAGGAGTGCAGGAGGAAGAGGAGGAGGAGGAGGAAGTGAGGGATAAAGCACTGTTAGCAATATTAAAAATGAGATTATGCGCCTGAATAGTAATACCCTTACCACATCTGTGAAACAAAATATAGAAGGTCACATTGTTAGTCAAATGTTAGTGCATTATGTAAAATAAATACAGCAGTTATGAGGACCTTATGCTGAACCTTTCCAAAGCAAATGCAGGTGAAAGATGCTGACCTGGTAGTGTAGGCATTATGTTGGTGAAATAGTGCAGTGTGAACAGGAATAATATCAGCCTGTGCAGGACCAGCATTTAGTCTGAGAGCCCATAAAGGTCACAAAGGTACCGCTGAGATAACTTTTGGATGCACTTCCTCTCGCAAGTGGCAGCCAAATGATGCTTTAGGTCGATCAGCTTCTTCTGCTTTTAAGACGTCTTCGTGGCAGGCTGCTCGCTGACCAGGTGCAGTGTGATTTCATGGGGCATCTGCTTGGACGTCTTGTTACAGCCTGGGATGTAAAAATAAACTAATAAATCAATAACATCCAGGCACTCAAATATGTCTTGCACATCTGTTGTTTACAGCCCAACTCGCAGTCTCGAAGGCTTTGCACTACTTTCTTTAGCCCTTCATCCTTTCGTTTGCTTTTTAAAGCAGCCCCCTGTGTCTGATTTCATGTCAAATCTCAGCATATCCCGTCTGAAACACTTCTCAACACTATTTGGGTTAAACCAACTCTCACTGATCTGTGAAGTTAAATACTTTATGGTGATTTATGACTGTTCTAAGAGGTTCACATTACTGCAGCTGCTCATCTCCTCCACAATCTTCAATTATTAAGACCCTTTCCAACATAAACTACAACCTGTAAATGCTCATTGACAGCAGCATGCCAGCTGAGCCGGTTTTCCTTATAAGATGGCCTGGCAATCTGCCAGCCCGGGAGGCTGCAAGATTACTGCAAATCTTCCACCATGGATATAACGCAATCAAAGCAGCAGCAGTCTTTGGTAAAGCACGCAAAAGGTCGCAAGGTTCTGACGTCATCATACGTCTTCTTATAGCCACCCAAGCAACTGTGGTGCTGCACTAAACGGGAGATCCTTACAGGATCACCTGTTGCTGAAAACCACAGCGGAGAAAAATCAGCCGGACGGTTTCAGGAATCTCTTCAGTGCTTAACGTGCCAGCAGTCCAGCTGAGCGGATAAACAGCCATTCAGCTGCAAAATAAGTTTTATAATCCACAATTGAAGCAGCTTGCTTGAGAATCCCCCCTTTCTTATTCTCCAACTCAGCACTGCAGCGCGGGCTGCCACTCTGATGATTAGTAAAACTGCCTTATGGCCACATCATGTGGGATGACACTCAACTGTACTCGAGACATGTCTGAATGCTACAAACCACAACCCTCCTTGATAATTGACCCCGGCAGGCTGCGGCTGCTTCTGGGAAATGGCTCTTACTCAAAGGACTTTGACAGTAGCTGAGCTCTCCCGAGCCGCACTGGAGATTTAGCTTTCAGAAATGCACTTGTCGCTTGCCACCTGTCCTGTAATCTGCCACCGCCCCGCTTAGATTCTGAGGATTTGGTTAATGATTTGTTTTCTCAAGCCTGACAGCTCAAGAGTCTGAAGAGCTGCTGTGCATCGAGGCCATTGTCACATCAGTATCCTTCTCATGCAGCCCTGTGAGGCTTGGTCAGGGGTATCTGCCCTTGCCTGACCCTGCTGCCTGTGTGAGTTTACATGAGGCTAGCCCACATGATAGCGATACAGGGTGTATATGTAAGAGTCAGCCAAGTTCTTGTGTGCAACATTTCCAAAACACCCATAATATTAGCATTTAAATGGAAAGCACAGGCATGGAAAGAGAGACAGGTAGAGAGATAAGACGAAAGAGTGGGAGGAAATGAACAAAACAGAGCGTTGAGTTGACAAGGACAAGAGGGAGGGGAAAAAAAGATAACTAACAGAAGGCATGCAAGAAAAGGGAAGAGAAAAAATATAATCAGCCGAGGAGATGACTGATTAAAACCAAAGAGATTAGCTGTGGATGACTGAGGCCTGAATCAAGGGCAAGGACAGCTAATGCGAAGAACAAATTTTCACCGCAGGACAGCCAAGAGATCTCAACTCCACAGGGTCTTATTCAGCAAACCAAGCTTACTCCGTTCTGCTCCCAGTAATGCATTGTTCCTATATACAAAGTAGGGTGCTGGCAGAAAATTTGTTTGACTATCAGTCTTTGAAATACAGCAAAAGGGGGAAAAAAACATGCTTGCTTGCTCCAGTACTGCAGGGGCATTGCAATGAGAAGTTTCCAGCCTCAAGTGCTTATTTGTACAGTGTGTGTGTGAGTGTGTGTGCGACCCTCCCATCCCTGCAGTGACTGTTGAGGCAAATGCTGCAGCGAGAATGTCTTTCCAGTCAAGCTGCCTGCTTGATAAGGGTTAAAATCAGACGCCATGTTCTTTATTCAACTCTCATCTGTTTGCACAGATTCTCTACTGGAAAACAAAAGGTCAAACGGCAATACTGGGTTTCATTTATATTTTCATGAACATCAAATCAAGCTCTATGGAGGATTATTCACAGAATAAATTGAAAGTATTGTACGAGCAGGGATTTATGCTTTCAATGCATGGTCTAAATTGGTAAGTGGATAGGTTAAGGGCTCTTTGGGACACTGTACCCACCCACTGCTGTCAATGTGCATTATAAACATCCAGATTAATGCATCGAAACTGGATGTTAGGTAACCATGAAGGTCATCCTACCTACCAAAACTGAGGTAGGGGATTAATGATTTCCTGTGTGAGCACTATATGGAAGTCCTGTGCTGCTTTATGTCCTCTCTCTGGCTGTTTCTGCAGTTTTCTAGTTGCTGTGTTTTTATGATAAAACTGCAGAAAATCAGATTTCCACACACAATAAAACATGCACAGTTGGAGTAGAGTGTTCGGTGCAGCTGTCCTCACTCTCACCAGCCACGTCATGGTGCTGTGGCACTTGTTGCACCAAAATGAATTACTTAATAATTATTATTATTATTTTTTTGGTATATGCTGGATATGCAAAATGCAGTGTTTTTAGTGAGTTTCAGTGGTGTTTAGATAGGATGAAAACCTTTGTGGCCATTTAAACAGGCATGTTTTTGTAGCCACCTGAGTAGAGGTCAGTTGTCATTGAGAAACTCAGATACCTAAAAAATGTTTCTGTGCTCTCTTAAGTTGTAAAAAACAGCCAAAAGTGATTTTGATTTTGTACCCTCAATGACAATTTTTCCCCAGAATTTTATCTCAAAGGCAGCTCTCATTCAATCTTTGTGTGTTGTCATCCCAAACAAAACTGGATTGTTGAAACACTTCTGGGCCAGTGAATACAAGTCTAACAAATCAGGACGACTTGTTCAATAAAAATGTTTAAAAATGAGATTAAAAAGAGTTCATCACTGCACTCAGAGAGCTGCTGGCAACAATAACAAGTCACTAATCAAAACAAATCCCCAATCGTAACTAATTTCTACAATCCACTAGGTTACTGCCCACGTATACTAAATAGTATGATCCAGTTATTGAGCCATTCAGCCAATTCAAAAAGAAGACTAATAAAACTGTTGCTAAAACGAGACAATTGCATGTTGCAGCTGCACGTGCTTTGAAATGTAGAACGAATCAGTAACAGATCAGGTCGGTCTTGCGGTTCAGCTCCACTGAGCTCCAGCAGGTATTTACGGGCATTTCATACATGCACAACAAGGATCTGATGAAAATCGCGTGTTCCCTGTAGGTGCTTGACCTTCTGGCAACCATGTTAACAAAGCACTCAGAAAAGGTCAGCGCGTCTGAAAAGGCTCTCAGACAGGTGCTTCACCTGTGCTTTGGTCCTTTGACCGCACACGCCTTTTCCCTGAGAGATGCGTGTGTGTTAGTCAGGCTGTGTGAGTCCGCTGCTGTTTGTTTGAGTTTCCCATTCACATTTTAATGTTAACAAATTTTTGACTCCTAATTGGACGCCTTGTAAATTCATATTTAATTTGGTTCCCTTCCGCCGCGGCAGCATGTTTAATTCCGCTGTCTGACTGATGAATATGTATGAGTCCAGCACGCAGAGTGAAGCAGAAGCAGCAGGAGTTACTCCAGAGTGAGAGCTGCCCACACGCTTCGTGCCTACACCGTCAGCTGTGATTGGTTGGCAGCCGCTCGTATCTCACAACAATCTTATTACCATGACACGTTACAAAATAGAGAGAGTGATGACTCTGTTGTATGTTTCATAACACTTCCTGTTATTTTTACTCAGAAGAAGGTGTTTTATTATTGTTTATTATTTGATTATGAATAAGCAAAGCTTGGCGTAGCTTGGACTTAAATCATGAAAATAGGTGAAAATAAGAAGTGGAGACAAAATGTGCTCAAAGTATCAAAAGTAAAAGTACTTAGTATGCAGAATGGCTGTGGTGGTGTTACTGGATCATTATTATTGATGTGTTGATATCTAAGAAGCACTGTAATGTTGTACATGGAGCTAATTTTAACAGCTTAATATACTTTAGTGTAGTTTAAAAAGTAATAATGTGTTATAATCTATAAACTGATGATATTATTTGTATTAACTCAAAGTTAAGAGGAAATATAGCTGGAAAATAAATGTAGTGCAGTAAAAAAAAAGTACATATTTCCCTCTGAAATGTAATGGAGAAATATAAGTATAAGCATAAAATTTAAATAAAGTACAAGGTGCAAAAAAAATATTTAGATTGAATATCTCGGTTTATATTCTATATTATTGGAAAGTTGTGTTATGTAACAGTCTATTCCTGAAAGTGATTTAAGATTTTAAAGTCATACTTCAGTACATTTCATTTCAGTTGCATAACTCTTGGTTCCTGTGACTCACTCTGCTTCTCACGTAGAATACATGAAGATGAGGAATCCACTGTAGTGCAGATGTAGAATATCTGTTTTTGAGTGGCCTGAGGAGAAGGTTGTAGGAGCAAGAATAGCAGCAACAACAGCTGGAGATCATTTTATAATATATGCATGACCCCTGCCTTATGTTCTCAAATCAGAACAGAAAAATTGCAAAAAAAAGAAAAGAAAAAAAAGTGTCATGAAGTGATGTTGAAGGACATAAAACCTTAAAAAAACACACCGCCAACATGCAAACAAGCCACCACCAATCAGTGAAGGCAAGAGGGCTATTATTTGGCATTATGTTCAAGAGGGTTTAAGTCGAAATCGACATGCATCTGATGGTAAAATCAGACTCTGGACGGAAGAATTGAAACACCTAAATGATTACAGCCAAGTGATGGGAACATGCAGCAAGATAGTGGGCAAATTTAAGTAATCCAGCCGCCATCTATGACAAGATGTAATCCTCATTCAGGAACATTCTGGACAACAATCCTGTCTGTTGTTATATAATAATATGCATTTTCTTACTGCATTGTTGTCACAGAGAGAGATCCTCTGCAGACGTAAGAACCACAAGACTCAGTAAAAGACATCAGTCACACCTTGTTCTTATGACGGGGCTCTTTGTATTTGGTTTTGCATGGCACACACACATGCAAATACACACGAATTCACACACACGTAGCATGGTTTGATGCTCTGTCTCTCTTTGCAAAGATCCGACGTCGGAGGCCGACACCAGCCACGCTCTTCAGATTGACAGACCCACCATCACCAGAGGAAGAAATTGGCCCTCACCAGGTAGATCAGCTGGTGTGAACTGTTTTGGATTTGTACCAAAAAACTTTCAGAGTCAAAGAGCAAAGACTGGAGGTACTCACTGTTTTGCATTAAATTTAAATTTTAGGAGGAGGAAGAGATACCAACACAGTGTTTTGAGTAAAGGATGTGAGTTTCATGTTTTCTTGATTTTGCTATCGGGCTCAACATGTACCCAAAAACAATGCAGCCCTCTCAGCCTTGTTCTCTGAAGGTTTATAGAAAAGCATTCTGGGAAATGTTTCAAATTTGCATTGGAGGCAGGAGTGTGTTTGGTGGGATGCGAGTGAGTGGGTGCATAGGAAAAAAAAAAATTCTCATCGGAGCCAGCGCTGGATCTGTCATGAGTGCATGCACGAGGCAAAAGGACTGAGGACGCACATGCACACGAACACTTTAACAAGACGAGCAGGAAGAAAGAGGGGAAATTTACAGGATGTCAGTCCAAGCAGTCAAACAAGTCTAAGAGGGCTGGTGCAGGTCAGGAACAGGTAACAAGTCAGGTGACCAGGATTGGTGGGAAAGCCCGAGGGCATCTAGTGGACAGGTGGAGAATGGCAGGAAAGTTTGTGGAGACAAAGGGGCAGACTGAGCAGATAAAAACATCAGCGACTGTAAATACTGTGTGAATGTCTTTTTTAAACAATACAAGCATTGATGTAATGTTCAAGTTGTATTAGAGAGGACAAGTACATTAGACAAATGGGAAAACGTGTTTTTTTTGTACTTTTACTCCTCTTTTCATTGACTCTGGTTAACAAGACTCCAAAATCTCTTTTGACTTTCTTGTATTTGTCTTTTTCTTCTTGAAGGAATGCCTCATCTTTGCCACCTTTCTACTTTAATTCAAAAATAACAAAAGAACAGCAGCATTTTTCTGCACTGATGTAACACTCAGACTTATACTGTATCCTGAATAAAACACTATCTGTTGTCTATAAACCTTGATTTTGCCTTCTGCAGTGGGTCCTGGGTGAAAATGGAGCCTTGAAAGCCAAACTGGTTCACACATCAACCTACCAGCCACCCTCACTTAAAGGTAAACGCACTCTCTTGAACGTGTTTGTGTGTATTTCACATATTATGCTGCAATTTACATCGCAAATGACACAAAATGCAAGAATTTGTGAGACCTAATTCTGCTGTGGCAACTACCGTGTGGTTTGTATTTGTTTGGAATACATCCGCATCCCAAAAACACAGTGAGAGGTGTGTGTGTATGTGTGTGTGTGTCTGTGTGTGCATGTGTGTGTTATGTGAGATTAGGAGCAGAGACAGCTGTGAGTCTGCTCTGGATCATCCTGGATTATAGGATGGACACACAGCTGCAACATGGTCTGACACATACACACACACTTAGATACACCCAGATACACACACATATAAACACACACACAAAAACATCACGATTTGATATGGCTGTATATATAATATGTAATTATTCTGCTCCTGTTTTGTGGGAATTGTGACCCTTGTGGTCATTGCTGTTTAAAATGCTTAAAATGTCTACACTGATTTAGTGAAAACGTATCTAAATTGCATTTTAACGTCATCATCACAGCGTGCAGATACCTTTTACATAAACACCATCCACACCAGATATCATCAACCGCGTATTAAAAGCCTGACTGCTTGAAATACTAAGAAATGTGACGTTGCAGTCCTCCAGATTCTTGTCATCTATCCATTAATGGCACGTTTTTCAATGGGGGATTTTATTTTCTTTAATTAAATCTTAATATGGAGTAGTAAAGTACAGTTTCTCTGTACGATAAAGAAGGTTTCCAAAGTAGAATCACCAGTAGGACAGTGTGCCTTATTGCATAAAGGGTTTATTTTAATTTAAAGGAATTATTATTATTGAACATAATTCATTGCCACAGTACTTTAGCTCATCATGTTATGTGTGTTCTTCAGCCTGTCATGATGCTGTCGCACTCCATGAAAATCTGCTTTTTGCTGACCTCTCACGCAGCAGTGATGCATTCCTCAAACACCCGTTGTCATTCACAGGCGGTCAAATACGCACAACATGTTTGTATGTTTGTACATCAGTCGTTACGATACGCCTGCCCTGAAGCCTTTGTGCCACTTGATTAATGTTGTGAAACGGTTGCAGTTTTGTGAGGGTCAGGCTCCAAAAATACTTGGTTAGGTTTAGAAAAAGATCAAGGTTAAAATAAGAGTCTTTAGATATACGAGTATGTTATGTTATGTTCGGTGCAACAAATCACTGCGTTCATCAAAGATGCTTTCAACAGAGTGGAATGACATTCCTGCATTAACGAAATAACCAGATTTTTATGAAACATTTTCTGGTTACAAAGATGATGCACATTGCTTATGAGCCTCTTGATAGATTGCTCTTTAAAGCAGCAATAATTGGTACAATTTTATAGTGCAACATAGTGCAGATAGACCAAAACAGAGCTAAAACAAGGTGAATACTGGACAAACATTCATCAGGTGGCCAGAATGTTGAGTCATATCAACTTCAAAGATGAAAATATGTCAATTATTTCAAGTTTAATCATATAAGTTGCAATATATATATAGTGCAAACATGGTGGGACCATAGTTGTAGTCTCTTTATATAAAGTGGCTGGTGTTTGATATGGGTGTGTGTGATGTGGAGAGGTGGTGAGGGGTGGGGACGAGGGTTTCAGTCCGGTCTTCTTGGTGTCTGAGGCTCCAGTACCTTCTCCCAGATGGTAGGAGGCTGAAGCCCTATGTCCTGATTTGTCTTTTCAGCTGTCCAGAGGATGGCCCAGGCCCACCTGTCCTCCCTAGACATGTCTTCAATGGACAAAGAGGAGCCCTCTTCTGGGGAGGAAGAGGAGGAGCGTGAGGAGGAGAGCCAGCAGACAGCCTCAGCTTCAGGTGGGTCAGGCACACATTATGCCATTTTTCTGTCTTATACTGGCTTTTGTGCCACACACAGACATCAAAATCTCTTTCTTGTCAGATCTGAGAGAAGAAAGCAAACCACTCAGGGATCACTGTGCTCCGCCGGACAGTTTGACAGGAAGCGCTGATCTCAGCCGTCACCATGGAGACGAAGACGAGGCCAAAGAAAAAGAGGACGGAAGAGGAGAATGACAAAAGAAGAGGACTCAGATGGAGACAGTGTTACTTGCATAGCACACATGCGGGCTATACGTGTGCATGCATGGGTGTACGTATGAGTGTGTGTCATTTGAGTCTGTGAGTGTGTGCGTGCATGCGACAAAAGAGCTGAATGTGGAAAGAACAGAGAGGGGGATGCAGGCGGGCACGGAGGAAGGTCGGAATATTAATGAGCAGGTATGAGGGAAAGTTTGACCAGAGACTTGTGAAGAAAGTCACGTCTCGGTCGGCCAAGGAAGGGCTAAATTCCACTCAGCCAAGGACACTGCACAAGAAACATGAGAACTGCCGAGAACTGAGGCATTCATCAAGCAAACGTCTCTTTTTTCCGTTCAACAGGATTCATCAGAATTCTGAGACTTTGGTCGTTTGGTGAAGAATCCAATTTTGAATCACCTTTACTCACGTGATGTACAGAGCGTGTCGTTTAGAGATGCTGGTGCTGAAACAGATGATGCACACAGCTCAAGATAAGACTTCCAGGCGTTAACAGACATGTGGAGCTCACACATACACCATCTTACGCAAACATGCATGATTCAGTTTCATCTGTAGTGTGATGGTCAAAGTGGGAAAAATGGCCTCGATGAGGTTGTTTTATAGCATGTGTCATACAGTAGCTCCACAGGTAGTGGGTAATTGTAGTATGTGATACACAGATGATAAATGTGATATACTACAGTATGATGAATATGCAGTACTCAGCAGTAGGGTGTAGGACTACTCCTGTTAGAATTGAACCCAGAAACTGCTGCTTTCAGTTTGCTCTCCTCAACCTTGTAGACATTCACGTGCAAGGTCAAGGAAATCAAAGGAGGGTGGATTACAGACGATTTGAGCGCAGCCACAGCGGACCAGATTAAATCATATCAGACTAATCCAACTAATCACGATAATGCAGCACAGTTTTTCTGCTTTGATATCATGAACGGGCTTTTTGTAGCGTGGCGATTAGCAAGCATGATCTGTGTGGGATAGCAGAGATGATAGGTGGGGGACTGGAAGAAGACCTACTTTTTTCAAAAACTAAATATCTATGATGAGCGTGAAGGTTCATTGTTGACCTTGTATAAATGATGTTTTGTGTTGGTTGCTAATAAAAGAATTCGAATGGGCTTTTGGTGTTTGGTGTCTGCTTCACTGATTTTTGTAAATATATGCTTATTCTGAATTTGGTGCAGCAGCATGTTTCAATTCTACAGGTAAGCAGGTTTATTGGTAACAGGTGATAGCACCATGACTGGGTATGAAAGGGGCATCCTGGAAAGGCTCAGTCATTAACAAGCGAGGATGGAGCGAGGTTCACCACTTTGTGAACACATGATTGTATAAAGGATGTTACTACATGGACTCTGGAACGCTTTGAAAACTGTTGTCAGTAAACACAGTTTGCATTTTGCATCATTTTGGAGGAACCATTGGACGTCCCCAAAGGCAGTTTGATTCAAGTCAAAAAAAGTCAGAAAAACATACAAGAACCAGTTTTGACCATATGTTTCCCTTTATCCACTGTCATCCACCCACAGTATGAACTAAATTAAAGCCATCAACGAAGTCTGGGCAGTAATTTAGATCTGTTTTGTGGCCAATACTTGTGATTACACAGTCATATTCTCGGATTCATCTAATATGATCATCTACACTAACATGAAACTGATGCCATTGCAAATTTTAAGATTAACCCTTGGAACCCTTGAAGCCGTTTGTGAATGATTTTTAAAGCCTGCGTCTATTTCAATATTGTCAATATGTTTATATTAACATAATTCAGTCTGAGGAAAGAAAGCAGGATGACATAAACATTATTTTAGCATTGCTTCTTTATTCACAAAACAGGCAACTCATCAGGCTCTTCACTGAATAACAGCTCATCAAACAGAAATATATATTATATCAAAATATACTATGAACAGCTTGATTGTCACTATTATATATTTCATGATATGCTGAAAAACAAAAACTGAAGCGTGATGTTCTTGATGCTGTAGTTGCTGTGTCTGAACTCCAGGAGGCAATGTGTAATTACATTTCTCCCACTGAGAGATCATCCGGCAACAAAAGGCAATGTCAAATTCACCCTCAGAAAAAACACTTACCGGATACAGTGTAAGTGGAATAAAGTGAAATTTTGCATTCACGTTTGTGTTTTGGTATCTTTTTCCCTTGAGAGTGAGTTAGAATATTTGTAAAATCTTTGCATATCAAACTCAAGGTGACCTCTCACCCACTGGTTCAGCATCACCAATAGCAAAATTATTGGTAAAAAAATAAAAAAGAGCATTACATTTAGCTGTTTGCTGCGCTAAACATGCATTTATCTCGGCTTAATTTATGTTAATTTCATCTGGATGCTTACTCCTTCACTTTAACCCTTTAATCCTTTTTTGCCTTTACGAAGAACACCCCAGTCACATCATCCACCCCCACCCTCATATCCTGAGGCAGTGTGTAAACCTCCAGCCTGATCAGGGTGTAGCCGTTCTCCTTCAAACTACCACAGACCTGGGCCTCATTCAGTGGGACCACAGGGATCTTTATCCCAGGACCCCCAAAATAGTAACTCTCTCCCAGGGCTCCGATGAGCAGGAGGTGACCACCAGGCCGCAGGAGCCTCCCAATGTGGCCCAGAGCCCTGGTGAAGGCAGCCAGGTCAGGGCTGACGCTCTCTAGACAGAAGCAGGACACGAGGCAGTCGGCCCCTGCTGAAGGAAGGGCATCATGGGCCAGAGGCTGAGGGCGATGCACATCAATGGGGAGGATGTCTGTGATGACCTGACGTAGTTTGGCAGCTTTCTCTGTCCATTCTGAGGGCCTGGTAGAGACAATGTCAGTGAATCACCAAATGACGTAAGATAGCTATGGCGAATGCACAACACAGCATTAATCTGCACTAGCTCTGCAGCATTTTCAGCGCAGTTCATACTGTGTGCTGATATAAAAGCACTCCACACTGCATGATGCTGGGTTAGGTGTTAATTAGCTATGCTAGGGGATAGCTCTTGTGATGGGAATGACGGTCTGTTGGTCGGCCGGTCCACCACTTTGGTCCCAGAAGATGAATCAGTGACTTTGGTACGACAATACATACAGACATACATGATGTGCAAACAGCAAGGGTTGGATGAATTGGCATCAAATCTACTACACACACATACACACCCTCCTCAACATGAACTGTAATCCAAGTACATTGCAAATATAACTCATTCCCTGATGATCATACTAGTCAAACCATACTTCCAGACAAACTGAGAATTAAGGGACTGATATGTTATCTCAAGTCTTAAGGGGACCTGGTCGTACCGTCGTCCCTCCAGCTTGCAGACGTGCTGCAGGTAGGGTGTCCAGTCCAGACTGCAGCCTCCCTCATCCTGGAGCCAGTGCTTCAGCTCCTGCCTGTTGACCTCCAGGAAGTCTGTGAGGAGCACCTTGTCGAAAACCTCACAGCCACTCAGCACCTGGTACAAGGTGGGGCCTGAACCAACGTCCACCAGCAGCTCGCCCCTCACATCGCCTGGAAATGTAGACGAGAAAGAGAGAAGTGAGGCTGAGAGACCACTAATGGAGAGTTCTTTGCCCAAAGTCCTTTTTTACAATAAAAAAAAAACGATCTTTGGGCATGAGCAGTGTTGACCAACCCTAAGTCTGCGGGAATAAAGTACTGATTCAGCATTTCCATCAACAAATTAGGAGGACATGGAGTTTAAGAGGCAGGTGTGTTCTATTAGATCTCAGAGGAAGAATAACAGAGAAAATTAAAGAGAAGAAACTTGCTTTTTATATCGAGCGTTTTGGAATGAAGTGTCCGTCCCCTTACCTTCAGTGAAAGCTCTATGCAGACATGCCAGTTTCCACGGCACAATGCTGTCCTGTCTGTCAAAGTCAGCCCGCGGTGGAGTGTAGTTATACTGTAGATACGCTGCAGGATCAAATCCCTGGTAGCAGGCTGCCATGGCCTCTATTCCTTTCTCTGTTCCCTTTTCTTCCATCATCCTGTTTTCTTTGCGTTCCTCTGTTTAGTGGTCAGCCTTCAGGTGCACTGCTACGCCGTTAACCACTTTATATATCTGTGTGTGGGTGTGTCTGTGTCATTTTGTGTGTGGCTGTGCTTTGGGAAACTCTCAGTTACATGGGGAGAGATAGCGATCCTGATTTTGAGCCCATGTTGCTGCCTGATAGCATTTGTTCTGTTCGCACTCCCTCCCCTGAGGCACTGACAGGTCTATCTGGGAGACAAATTGTCTTGTCTTGTCTGTCTCTGTCAGCCATTTTACTTTGGTGATGTTTGTGTTGAGAGGCGGAGAGAAGAGGAATGATGAGCAAGGGAGAGGAAAAGTCTCCCATGCTGACAGGCGCTATTAGATCGTCGCAAAATCAGAGGTTGTTGCAGAGTGCAGAAAAAAGCTGTTTAATATGATTATTTTGAGCGATAAATTTCAACATAAATGGTTTCATCCATCAAAAAGTCCACCAAAAAGGAACAAGATGACACCCAAGAGGAAGAGGTGAGAAGCTCATGTGAAAAATGACATATACATACAGAGCTGCAGCACTTTTCTTTGATTTCAACATGTTTTCAGCAGTATGTAATTATATTTTTGGTGCAACTCCATATGTGCATTTTGGACGTGAAGTATAAGAAAATATTGGAAATTCAAATTAAAGTTCTGGTTTACCAAAAACAGTTTAAGAGATTTAAGAATTTAAAGGCTTTTACCACACAGAGAGGATTAAAATGCTAATGCAGATGGAGTAACCACAGTCTAACTGACAGGCATTGATACTGATACTCAAGGTCTGGAGGACTGACGACTTGGTCAGTTTTCCAATATCACAAATATCTTTCTTGTGATGAAATAAAGCAGTTTCCACAAACATATTATTGACTTCAATCACAGAACCTAATGGAAAATCATAAGGACTTCTGCAATTTGTAAACTAGTCTCTCGCCTACATGTATGTAGTGGCTCTCCACTTCTAATGCAGATGTTCAGGATTATGGTTATTTTTTGCCTGGGAATGCCACAAATCTCATTCACTGCACCATTAAAATTGCTTTCTAAATTTTGAAACGACTAGCCACAGTGGCCAGCTGACAAAACAGCGAGCTTCATCCCCTGATTGAATTAATTTCCCAGTCTATTCCCAGCGTATCCCAAAGCAGCAGCTGAACCAATGTGGAACATAGCCACGTAGCAATCTAACCTATTCTGCCCAAGAGTCTTTTAACACCTCGCTCATCCCTGGCAGCTGAACCAGAATCCTGAACACACACACACACACACACACACACACACACACACACACACACACACACACACACACACACACACACACACACACTGACCCTCTTCAGACATCCAAAATATTACAGTGTCCAAGGGAGATGAGCTATTTGGCATGTGGAATTCTGCCAGCTGATGTAGTTGAAATTGGGATATTTGAGGATTACAATGAGAGTCAGAGTAAAAGGGGTTGAGAGTTTTCTTTTCCAGGAGAATTTTAATGCAAAGCATGCTTAATTCTCTTTGGCATTACCACTGAGTGTGCGAACACTCTGTGTTTATGGGTTTTGGATAGAAACGTGATTATAAAAGCTGGAAAAATTTGCAAATGCAAATCAAGGCCGGCCTACAGCTGCGTCCACGTAGAAATATAAACATGAATCTTATTTTTATGTTTTAATGTATTTAAGAAACATTAATCAGCTGTTGTAAGAAATCCTCACGTTTATTTACCTCAGCCTTTTCTACCAGTGTCCAAATTTATGTACAAAATGAACAGCTGTAATATCTTTTGACCTTATGTTGCAGCTATCTAAACACAACTAGAACGAAAACAAAACTGTCTGTAACCCTTTAGGAGCATTAATCTAAAAATGAAAAAAAATCCCTCTGCAACAGTTAATAATGACGAGAACATTTTCGTAAAAATTAAGCGTATTGTTATGTTATGAAATACTTTTAGCAAAGACAACAAAGAGCATTGTGTCAAGAATATAATTACAAACACAAGCAAAATTAATGAAACTGCAAACAAAAATACAGATGTGTTTGCATTTGTTGTTTACCAAAAACAAAGGTTTCAGCCCAGGAATCGCGGCAACTTCATCATCATCACCACGGTCTTCCTCTCACTGGTCTCTAACACAGTGATCTTGGGTCTCACGCTCACACAGCATACATCCCTCTGGGCACAGACTGGGTCTCGTCGCCCCTTCGGCTCCATGGCGGAGGGGTCAGCGATGGGCTGGTGGGGCCGTCTGGTTGAGAAGGTTTTGGGATGAGGGTGATTCTTGCTGATGGCCCCTGAGAGGAATCGCTGGAGGAGCCTTCTGGCCTCCCAGTGTTTTGCTGAGCGCTCTGCCTCCATCACTGTCGGCCTGTTACAGTATAAGAACACACGATGTATGAAAAATGCCTCTCAGTACTTTGACATAAGCCTGTGGAAGTATTCAGATCCCTACAGGTGCTGCATTCAAAACCTTACTTAAGTAAAATTATATACTTTAGTATTATCAGCTAAATGCACTTAAAGTATCAACATTATCACTAACCTGTGGTGATGCTCTGGGATGAGGGTGAGGCTGTGCCAGTGGGCCATGTAGCTCTGTCCTCTCTGCCAGTCCTCCTCCAGGACGCTACAGTCCAGCTCAGCCCTGCGTGTACCAGCCACACTGCACATCCCTGCTGCCTCCACCAGCCCAGCAGTGGACCAGTGCGGTAAGAGAGGTCAGAAAATCCTCACATTAAATGTAGAAGAGAAACGCTCCCACATGGGCTATTGTTTCTCAGTTGAGGACACAGCATTGGACGTTCTTATCACGTCTTTGCCAGACTCTCATACTTTTAATTAACATCTTAGCCACACATTGTTTTTGTGTGCATTTTTGTATTCAAAAGTAAGTGAGAACAGAAAATGTGTTGCTGAAAGTTGACACGCAGCATGTTGAACCATGAACGTATCACTGTCCTGTTAATCTGGATGCAATGTTGTAGTTATCATGCTCATCAGTAAATTAATCCATTACAATTCAATTTTATCCTAATTTGCCATATTCTTCCCCTTTTTGACAATTTTTCTCCCGTGTTCTTCTGTTTTGTGCTGTAAGAAAACCTCCCCTTTTATTTTGAAATGAATCCAACAGGTTTTCTATGAAATTTAGTCCACATTAAAATATAGACTGGAGGCTACAAATCAAAGGATCAGCTTTGAAAAGGATAAATGATTTAAAAAAATAAAATAAAATAAAAAAAAAATCATTAAATGAATCTGTGGATAATGAAAAGTAATGGAACTCACTTTTCCTGCTTTTCCTTTCTTCCAACAAACCTTTCCACTGAGTATGCTGCTGCTTTTCTGTTTACTTCTGGCAGTCTTCCCCTTTGATCCAGTTTGTCAGAACGTTTCCACCAATAAAGTTTGGTCTTCAGAGGAGACAGTGCAGCACCTCTGATCTTTTCTGCCTTTCTTCAGTGGATAACTGGTCAGTTTGACGGTGGGGGTTGAGTATCGGGGGCTTACATATATCTGCAGCTATTTTAGAGTGGCTCTGCTGCCACCTGGACATGCCACTTTGACCAGGGAGTTAATGAGTTCAGACACGATGAATGAATGGATCATTAAAGTTTTTGTAATTTATCCTGAGGGGGACATGAATGTGCTAAATTTCGTGGCTATTCAATTCAGTTCAACTGCAATAGTTTAATAGAGATTTCACTCAAAACCACAAATGTGAACCTCAAGCTGGAGAAAAAAATCAACATATATAGGATTCATCCAGGGGGAACCATGAATGTCTACACAAAATTCTCTGTCAGTCCATCCAGTAGATGTTAAAATATTTCACAGAATAAATGAGAACTTTGACCTGCCTGTGGTTTTACTGCAAAATTAATATTATAGTTCAGCTTCAAGAATTACAATGTTTGTTATAGTGGGAGAAATCAGTGCGTATACCAGTTCAAAAGGACAGAGGGATCAAAATGAACAGACCTGCTACAAGTTAAAAGGATGTGCAGATACACACACACACACACACACACACACACACACACACACACACACACACACACACACACACACACACACACACACAGTTAGTGGATTAGTGGAGCCGGGAGTAAGGTAAGGGTCAGTTCTTTCCCCTGAGTCAGATGGACAGATAAAAGAGTGAAGAGGAGAAGGAACACAGAAGAACAGATAAAGGGTAAAAGCAGACAACAGAGGAAAGAACAGGACAGATATAATAGAATAATACACATTTAGTCGAGCGACAGGGGCCAATTTAGTTATCTGTGGTCCTAGGGGGCAGTGGGAGTCCGATGGTATCAGTCAACTCTGCTCCAGGTTACTTTTCATTTTGTCACAGCAGGCTAGTGCAGGTACAGGAAACTTTCATCACTGCTGCATCCCTGTGATGTTGCCACACAACGGAAGGTGCACAGTTAATCAAAGAAATAATTAGGACAGTCAGGTTCTGTAGACCCATGTCTTCCCACGAGTTTCAGATTAATGAACTAAGAATAATTATAGATGAGTGAATAACTTTAGACATTTGGTTTTAAACTGTGGTGGCTCTGTATATTGCCGCACACTGTAAAATATGGCGTTGATTATGTGAAAGGCAATACAGAATTTATATTTTACTATCAATGATGATTGGTACCTTAGTCAACCTTTTTATGTATTGATTAGGCTCGAATTATGTGCACCTATTATACTGTTTGTTAATGAACAACATGCCAAATACCTTACCTCATTATTTATAAAAAATATCACCTCACAGCAAAACACCTAATTTATGTTGAGGAAAATTGTAATAAATAAATAAATATCGCTTAAAATTTTAACCCGTTGCTCTCACTTTACTTATACACAGTTCCAAGACACAATTTGCAGGAAGGTGGAAATAGACATTCAGCTAAAACTTAAGACAACAAAGCTGAACAAAGAAAGCAAAAACAAATATAGAAGTATTTTGCACAAACAGTGGGTGAATAAAATAATTGTACTAATAAACATATGTATATAAGCACGAGTGACCAACAACATACAATATCTATATATAAGTCAAATGTTTCTGTAAATTATAAATCTCTCAATTATAATTTATAACTTATTTTATTATTAGCGGTATCAATGTAAAGTTAGCGTTGGTTAAATGATAGAGAGCAACCAAGGTATTAAGCATTTTATTTTTTATTACTTTTTTCAAGGCAGAGTTTTATTTTGAAATTTGAGACTTCAAACGACACTTCCGTTCTGCTTCCGCGTTTCGCCGGCCGGCCTGACGCCATGTCCTGCCACTTCACCGCCAATTTACAAGGCAGAGCGTGCAGAAAAGCAACATTTTAATAATATCAGCGCGACCACTGACGATAAATTAAGCGTCAGTGCTTCACCTGCAGCGGAAATTAGCTCACAGACGGTCGGTAAAGTTAGCGACACGGCCGCTTTACTGTTGTTGCAAACTGCTGGGACAGTTTCATCAGCAGCTATCTGAGCCAGGGGAGGAGTCGTACACATGCAGAGCCCACCTCTGTCCAAATGTTTGCGTGAAAAATTAAGGAATGAAGGGTTAAAGAAGATGAGAAAGACTCTATAGAAGACGTTACACAGGACAGGTACATTCACAGGACAAGATAAACTGGGACTTCAGGAGGTCAAGTAAGAACAAACACGCTTATTTAATTAGCGAACCAGTGGGATTAGTATGATTTGCCTGTACATGTGGATTATATTATCTAAATATAATGCTCATCTCTCGTTTCTCTGTTAAATACCACAGTTCAATGTCTTTGATGCAGTTTGTCTGTGTGTTTTCACTCTGTCTCATTGTGATAGCAAGTCAGTAAACGCACCATGCTGCTGCCAAGGCTGACGCTGTGTTCAGGGAGCTCACTGGATTTCCAGAGACACGTCTGCCGGTTCCTCACCAGACCTCTGACCCAAGGCAAGCAATGCTGCAGAGCCACACCGTGACACACTTCATCCCATGGAAACAACGTGTAGAGGGAGCAGTCTGTTTACATCCAGCAGCCTGGATTACAGACGAGTTAAACAACAAAGTTTTTACCCCAGATCTTCACATGAGGAGAGCAGATTTTAGTGTGATGCAAAGGATCTGCTGCTGGAACAATCGGTCAATTTCTTGATGAGTCAGCTGACAGAATAAATATAAAAATCAAGATAAGATGCCTTTGGTAGATCCCTGAGCGTTCCTCTAGAGCCACCAGCAGAATATATTCTGATATGTGATAAATAATTTCAGTCATTTTACAGACACAAATGCAAACATTTCCCAGTTGTAGCTTCACAGTTTGGGCGATTTTCTGCATTTTTATTTTCTGAGACATGTTATGTTATGAGACAGTAAGCTGAGAATTTTCAGGTTTTGTAGTGTTGTTGGACAAAACAAAACAAATTTTAAGACATCACATCCAGCTCTAGTGAAATTGGCAGATTAATTGTTGCAGCTAGAACTGTAACAATTAATCAATTAGTTGTCAACTATTGAATTGATTGCTAACTATATACATATATTTTCTTTACTCCTGTGTGGCAGTAAACTGAGTGTCTTTGGGTTGTGGACAAAACAAGACATCAGAGGACGTCATCTTGGGCTTTGGGAAACGGTGATTGACATTTTTCACCATTTTCCAACATTTTATAGACCATAAAAACTAAGTTATTAATCAAGAAATCATGCTGCATATTTGATAATTTATGAAGCCATTAATCAAGCAAACATTTGCTTTTCTCTATTTTATATTACTGTAAATTAAAAAGAAATAATGTTTTTGAATGTTGCTCTGATAAAAGAAGCAAGTTGAAAAAGTCACTTCAGGCTGTTTTTGAATGTTTTCTGACATTATAGAGTCTGCACGATTTATTGATTCATTGATGATAAATAACGATTAATTGTTAATAATTAGTTTCAGCCTAAAAAGACGAGAGCGTCTTTGTTTTCTGCTATGATTAGATGAATGAATTCAGGATTGTGTCAGCCTGTTGTCTGCAGACACGTGGTCAATTTCAGCCGTAAACCTGATAAACAGCTGTTGTAACTTACTGAGCCAAACTTTGACTGAGAGGTTGTGCCTGCTGCAGGGAGTTTTCTGACGTCCTCTGGGCTGTGCAGGGTGTCGTGGGCCTCTCCCTTCCTCTCCCTCCCTCCCTCTGTCTGTCTCTCTCATGCGCCTCATTGCTCCACAGAGATGTGTAATGTCAGCACAGGCCTTTCTGCTCGCCCTGCTGATGTGGCACTTTGAAGGCTGTGATTATCTGGTTTCCCGGGTTACAGATGGATGTAGGGGAGGGCTTTACTCTGTTTGTCGCACTCATGAAATCAATGAAACAAAAACCCTGAAAAACAGCCTCGTTTGCACGGTGTCGCAACGTTTGGAGTGTTTTGTGTGGAAATTTAAACACCACTATATTGACACCTCAGCAAATTAGCTTGTTTTTAAGAGCTTATTTCAAGCAGTTGAAGGCGCCATGTCACTTTCTTCATATTTTGCTTTCTGATTTTAAGTGCAGTCGATTTTATAAAAAAAAAAAAGTCTCCTACCTGAGTGCCTAATGTGAAGACTTTTAGCAAATTAGCCCTCCAAGATCTGCTGATAAGTTAATCACAGCAGAATCATCCCTTTTATTACATTTCTTTAAAGTCTTCACTATGTATATTATGAGTTTGGACAGACATGGATGTAAACTTGTGAATTAGATCTAATTCCATTGGCCAGAGCTGCTTCTCCTTGGATTTGCAAATGTATAACATTGAAATAAATGATAAAACACTACTAAATAACATCCTCCTCCTCTATGCAGCTCCCCAGGGGCGAGCTCATGCCGGCTCCTTTGCACACCGCGGTGAGCTGCGTCAGGCCAAGAGGATCGTGGTCAAGCTCGGCAGCGCCGTGGTCACCCGAGGCGATGAATGTGGCCTGGCTCTGGGGAGGCTGGCCTCCATTGTGGAGCAGGTGAGGCCGAATGCCAACACAAACCATCCTTAAATGAAGAATGAAAGAACTTTTGGGATCTGTGGATAGCGAAGAAATCAGCAGGGAATGTAAGCTTTGACAGCACTTCTGTCAAGTTCTGTGCAAATGAACCCATGAGTTTGTTTTTTTATTTGTTTTTTGACAGTTTTAAAGGAGTTAGTCTAGTACTAGCTACTGAGATGTCTTACCCCGGTGTGACCTGGTTGATGCGCTTCGCTGGTTAATTAACGTAACCGTTAACCGTAACGTGTTGCTTCCTCCTCCAACAATCAACGGCCATTCGTTGCAGCATAACAATTTCTTTATTGCTTTACTGTACACTATATGACAAATAACCATTTCTTCCATAGACCAAACACAGCTTCCCAATAATAATTTCAGTGCTACAGCGGTCAAAAAACTGTTTGCCCTTCTGGGGTCAAACACCTGACCTCAACAAAAAAACCCACCTAACTTAATACCTGAGCATATAAAATTACAGCGACACCAGTGTTCACAACAGTGAATAGCACACACAAACCTCAAGATGTCTTTAACCCATTGAGTTTTTCCACTCTATTTGAGGCGACACAATTCAATTCAATTCAGCTTTATTTCAGACTCATAGGTCCATATCGGAGTACCTTGTATCACTTTGTGTAGGCTCAGTTAAGGCCTTAATGATGAATTTTCTGTCACATAAATTGTGACAGAAATGATGATCGTTAAAAAGCTAAGAAGATGTTTTTATTTCCCTTTTAAAGCTGAACCCTCAGTGAGTCTGACAAAACAATCTCTGGGTCCAGCTGTGGTGAGTCTTAATTGGGTGTGTTGTCGTCCAGGTGGCCATGCTGCAGAATCAAGGCAGGGAGATGATGATTGTCACCAGTGGAGCGGTGGCCTTTGGCAAGCAGAGATTAAGACACGAGATCCTGCTGTCCCAGAGTGTCCGACAGGCGCTGCACTCGGGGCAGAATCAGCTCAAAGACATGGTAAGAAGAGCTGATGTTAACGTAAAAAACTACAGCGTAAAGCTGGATGGATGATGTCTTTACTTCAGAATCGATGTAATCAGACATCTGCGTTGTGTTGCAGTCGTTGCCAGTGCTGGAGGCCCGGGCCTGTGCTGCAGCTGGACAGAGCGGCCTGATGGCTCTGTATGAGGCCATGTTCACCCAATACAGCACTTGCACTGCACAGGTACTTCCACGCTTGCAGAAACGTACAATGCCAACATTTTTCCCGGTGGTTGGTTTGACTCTGTATTCATTTTCCGCTCTCTCCTCCCTCCTGTGCCGTCAGGTCCTGGTGACAAATCTGGATTTCCATGATGACGATAAGAGGCAGAACCTGAACAGCACGCTGCAAGAGCTGCTGCGCATGAACATCGTGCCCATCATCAACACCAATGATGCTGTGGTGCCCCCGCCGGAGCCCAACAGTGACCTGCAGGGGGTAAATGTGGGTACAAATAGCATGGGGGGCGAGGCTGATAGCGGTGATGGTAGCAATGGCAGCAGAGGTGCTGAAGGTAGAGACGGTGTATATACAGTGTAGATGGGCCTGTTGATGAGCTACAGTGTTTTCTATCATCCACACACACGAACATCTCTGCCATCCTGCCTCACCTCATCAGCTCTGCCCTCAACCCTTATGGCATGTGCATGCAAGGAGGGGATGGATGGCAGTGCATGCAGTCACTGGGCTGGAGGTGCTGTCGGAAGGGGCTGGGACTAACGCCTGGAGGTAGACTCCTCCTCTACCTGCTCTCCTGCAGAAATAACTAACACATCTTTTTTTCTTGGAGATAATTTCACTTTACTCTCTCTGTCAGGCTTTTTCTTTTTAATTTTGGGCCAACTTCAGTCATGCTCGACTGTAAGTAATTATTCTGGAAACGGAAATGGACTTAATGTGACTGCCTGTCTGAGGTTTTAGTTTATCGTCCAGACAAATTTGCACTGGCATGAAAACATGGACCTTTCACCGGGTCCCTAAGATTTGCCCTGCTGGTCCCACAGAGTGACAGTTTTTGAAGTACACAAGCGTTTAGGAATTAGCTTCTGTTCATCAGCCCTTAAGAAAAGGCTCAAATGGTTAAATGGCAGATGGCTGACTTTCTGCCACTGCTTACATCAGCAGTTTTGTGCTTCTGCAGGTGATCAGCATTAAGGACAACGACAGTCTGGCGGCGCGGCTAGCTGTAGAGATGAAGGCTGACCTGCTCATCGCACTGTCTGACGTGGAAGGTATGTGTGTTACCACAACAACAGTCTGGGTCAGCTGTTAGATAACAACACCATCTGTCTGCGCTCTTCACCGGGAAAAAATAAACCCCCCTTCTCAGGGTCAACTGAGGGAGACAAACAGAGACCTTCTGCCTTCATGTTCGAAACTGATGCTGATGGGGTTGCCACGAGGCGTGTATGTGCACGTGAATGTGTCAGATTTAGAAGGTGGACCGTAGAGTCATTAGTCTGTCAAATTGATTTGCCAGTTAAATGACCCAGGAATTAGTATGTAACAGATGTGCAATAAGTGTGAGGTTTGTGTGTCATTGTTTATTTTAGACCCACGTATGAGCAAATAAGTTGTTGCTTTCATAGGACTGTACGACAGCCCTCCCGGAACAGATGACGCCAAGTTAATTGACATCTTCTACCCTGGAGACCTGCAGTCCATCACCTATGGCACAAAGTCCAGAGTTGGGATTGGAGGCATGGAGGCCAAAGTATGTTAAAAGTCCTCATTCGCGCAGTTTAAAAACTGTGTTCATTGACATTGTCTTTGTGGACATTCATCGGACAGGCAGAGTGCAAAGCTTCTTGTTCTATGGATAATTTCTTCTTCTCATGTTTGCAACAGAAAATTCTATTGATCGGCCTGTAGTCAAGTGTTCATGTTGCCGTTTTTTTACCTGTGTTCACAAAGAAAATATAGAATATTGTCCTGCTTCTTTAAGTTGTACATCTAAGATAAAATATGGTTTGACATTATGTTGCTTATCCTATGAAGAAGTAAAGAGTTTTTAAAATTGCATGTTTCTCTGTGTTTTCCTGCAGGTCAAGGCTGCCCTCTGGGCCCTGCAAGGTGGCACCTCGGTGGTCATTGCAAATGGGACCCACCCCAAAGTAACAGGTCATGTCATCACTGACATCGTGGAGGGCAAGAAGGTGGGAACCTTCTTCTCCGAGATCAAACCTGCCGGTGGGTTCACCTGGGCTGCATGCTGTTTCTCTCAGCCTCTTCTCACATGAGTATTATTGCAGCCATGTTAAAGCTGCAGCTGCTGGTGTTTTACACACTCAGTCACCAGTTTATGAGGTACACCATTACCCAATTACGAGACAACAGCACCACAAACTACAGCCTCTAAAATGATCATACAGGTGAATGAGCACCTTTCTTAAACAGTCCAACCAAAACTGAACCTTATAGCCTTCATGACGGTAGGATCTTTTGTAGCTCTGCTTTATTAGACTGCATTAGTTTAGGCTACGTGAACCTAATAAACTGTCCTATCCCTGACCCCCTCACCAGGCCCAACTGTGGAGGAGCAGACAGAAATGGCACGAAACTGTGGAAGAACCCTGGCATCCCTGCACCCAGACCAGGTGGCACATTATTTTAAATATATTGTATCATGGATTTCAGTTAATCTGTAAAAATATGTTGATACAGGGTATAAACACTCATCATTTCAAAGGTTAATCCTAAGATTACCTTTTATCAGATACAGAGAAACACTGACCTCTTGTGGGTAGATGTGCTACATGCTCATCCTGCCTTTATTCGGTTGACTGTGTTGACAGAGGAGTGAGATCATCTGTCATCTAGCAGAGCTGTTGATTGAGAGGAAGGAAGAGATTCTGGCTGCCAACAAAATGGACATGGACCTGGCTGCAAATACAGGTAACAGGGTCACACTGAGTCAGGTTTTGAGCAGATGTAGGGGTGATATCAGCAGAGTTTGCAGCAGTGTGGACTCATCAGCTCATATATTCTTTACCAACAGACAGATCTAATTGTTGCTTTCTTAATATTGCAGCATAAATTTATCTAAGAGATGATTTTGTAAAAAACTTCCAACTGTACTGCTCAATTCATATCTCTCCACCAGAGGGCGACAGTCACTTTCCCTCTCTATGGATTTCTTTAGTTAATTAGAGTTTGATCCATATCACCTGAACGTGTGACGTCACTCTCCCTCCTCTCCACAGGCCATTTGCCACCAGCCATGCTAAAGCGTCTAAGCTTGTCTCCAGCCAAACTCAACAGCTTGGCCATTGGTCTGCGCCAGATCGCCGTGTCCGCCCAGGACAGCGTGGGCCGTGTGCTGCGCAGGACCAGGGTGGCTCACAACCTGGAGCTGGAGCAGATCACGGTGCCCATTGGAGTTCTTCTGGTCATCTTTGAGGCCCGACCTGACTGCCTGCCTCAGGTAACCACGCAGAGCGCCTGTAACACAAGTTATTTAGAGTATTGACAGATGGAAACGACATAAATACATTATTAAGACATAAAACACTTTTCTTTGGAAATGTACATGCAATTCATCTTATGTTAAACTTTCTCAAAATGACTGCAGTAATATCACACCATCTTTATCTTTATCTCCAGGTGTCTGCACTGGCCATAGCCAGTGGCAACGCCCTCCTGCTGAAGGGAGGCAAAGAGGCAGCCAACACCAACCGGATCCTCCACCAGCTCACCCAGGAAGCTCTTTCCTTGCATGGAGTCAGAGAGGCTGTGCAGCTGGTAAAATCAGTTCCTACACATTAATTAAAAGGCAATGCTTCACTTCAATCAGTTGATTGTAAAACAGCCCGAGAAAACCTGATTTGCACCTTCATATGTCTGAGATGGCAAACCTGTGTTTGTTATAAGGTGAGCACTCGTGAGGAGGTGGAGGATCTGTGCCGACTGGACAAGATGATTGACTTGATTATCCCTCGAGGTTCATCCCAGCTGGTGCGGGACATTCAGCGGGCGGCCAAGGGCATCCCGGTGCTGGGTCACAGCGAGGGAATCTGCCACGTCTACGTCGATGCAGATGCCAGCATAGACAAAGTCATCAATATTGGTCAGCATATATACATTTCTTCTGTTATATTGAATTTATACGACTCGTTAATTTACCCAATATTAGATTACTATAAGTATGTATTTATATAAGCGTAGGCCAGTTCTCCCAGATATGTATGTTAGATTATAGCCAAGTAATTGACTGATATTTTCTCCTTCCAGTCAGAGACTCCAAGTGTGACTACCCAGCTGCATGTAATGCCATGGAAACTCTGCTGATCCACAGGGACATCCTCAGGACCCCCCTGTTCGACCAGATCATTGACATGCTGCGTACTGAGCGGGTAAAGCACCAAATGTATAAAGATCCTCGTTCATATTAGCACAATATCTCATCAATCAATGAGATTACAGTTGACTTTTCGGCAGAAAACATTAATATTATGTTCGGAAAAGTCATACACTTCACTAGTCATCCAACGTAAGCACAATCATTAAAAGAAAAAAAAATCTGTGGTGTCACTAGGTGAAGATTCATGCAGGCCCTCGGTTCGCCTCCTACCTGACATTCAGCCCATCTGAGGCGAAGTCCCTGCGGACAGAGTACGGTGACCTGGAGTGCTGCATGGAGGTGGTGGACAGCATGCAGGAGGCTGTGGACCACATTCACAAGTATGGCAGCTCACACACGGAGGTTATCGTCACAGAAAACGGTAGGTGGCCCAATGCGTAAGTGCTGATGTCTTTTTTTTTTAAATACATTCCACCGGTTTGTGTTTTAACATGCATATCTCAAAAGAAGCAGCCTCTGAATGTTTTGGTCATATCCTCATACCTCAGCATGAAACAGCACTGGTCAGTCTTTGCAGTCTTGTCCTGCTTGTACCTATTTATGTAGGTCTGATATGCATCAAGTTCTCTCTCTCTCTCTGCTTCCTTTCCACGTCCATCTCACTTTCTGCCACAGTGACTAATGAGCAGCGACACTTTGTTGTCAGGATGAGTGCACAGCCTCCCTGTGTGACTCCAATGAAGGGGACAGAGCCCATTTAAAATGTAGAGCAGATGCTAAAGCTTGGTTTAAAAGGCTCGTCCCTGTCATAACTTTGGGTCACGTTTAAACACATTTTCGTCTTTCAAGTGAGCAATTCCACTGCATCTCTCTAACTCATGTTGAGTCAAACCGTTCTGTGCAGTTTCCAGAGTATTTGCTGACTTAAAGCCTGTGGCCATATTGCATGTGCGTGTTTGTGCCAATTTTATGACACGTTCATTTGTCCGGCAGTTTTTAGAAATGTAATGACGTCTTCATGTGGACTAAATAACTCCCATAAACATTAAAGGATTGCTTTTTCTTTTTTTTCATTTTTTGGGTCGCATAAATCATGTTGTTTGCAACATGGATAGACTGCAACAAAAGCAATCATTGCATAAAAAGCACTAGAAGACTGAGGTACAAATCCCACAGCAAAGGTTAAAATACAGATATGCAGCGTATTTCACAAGCTTCTGTTGGTGAGCTGAATAAAACTGAGCCGCATCTGAAAAAGGAAGAGAAAGTGTGCATTTCGCATCTCCACATTGAGGAATATTCTCCCCTGGCGTGGAAGCTGTGCTGCTGCCATCTGGTGACCACAGAAGGTACCTCAGTGAATTAATATATAGGCGTCAGTCTCAGCTAATGTCAGAGTAGACAGAGAGAGAGGGACATTTATAGGGACAGATAGATAGAAAGAGATAGAAGATACAGAAGATAGAGTATATAGATATAGAAGTACAATCTATACATACACAGATGTACAGATTAGTGGATTAGTAGATAATCTGTGGGGTCATCCGGAGAAAAACCTGCCTGGTTGTATTCATTAATACAGATATTTGTTCAGTATTGACAGTATTGATATATTTGGATGAGCTGGAGTCCAGTTTAAACAGCAACTCTAGGATTTCTCCTGATGACTTTTGGATGTCCACATCATCCTGTCCGAGATGACAGAAGTATAGCTAGACTGTGCTTTTTGTGGGTGGATGGTCACAGCTCACGTGATTTAAGAGCTTATGGCACTGGGTGTGTATTATGACATCGGCGGAGGTGTTTGTGACTGCAGTGGCAGCCACGAATACACGTAATTATGTTATGAAATCGGGAGAATTCGCTGATGTGTGTCTTGTTTTAGTGTTTGCTCTTATTCGGTGTACTAAAGGTTGTGAGCTAGTAGCACCAACAAGCTGTCTTCCTCCTGCAGAGGACACAGCGGAGCAGTTCCTGCAGATGCTGGACAGCGCCTGCGTTTTCTGGAATGCAAGCTCACGTTTCGCTGACGGCTACCGCTTCGGACTCGGTACGTGGTGGTCGTGTCTCCACATCGTCATCATTTTTTCCCCTGTGAAATCTTTTTCAACAGCCTACATATTCCTACTTAGATATGATGTTTACAGTTCTCACTAGCTGTCTTTCTCCCTCTGTCCTCGGCTTTGTCTCTAGGAGCAGAGGTAGGTATTAGCACAGCTCGCATCCACGCCCGGGGCCCCGTTGGCCTGGAGGGGCTGCTCACCACCAAGTGGGTCCTGAGAGGTGACGGGCACACAGTGGCTGACTTCTCTGAACATGGTACCATGAAGTACCTCCATGAAAACCTGCCTGTCGGGCAGCCTCTTGCTGGGCAGAGGGACAGCAACTAGACCAGAGACTCCCAGAGCACTCACTTGACCTAACATCGGTCGAAGTGGTTTGCCCACCAGCAGATCCCCCTGGGGTCTTGTCGCAGATAGTGGCTGATATCACACAGCATGCAGAGAGACGCTTAACACACCAATGGTCCATTTTATGAGCACAACTGTAAAGTTGACCCTGTTCAGACTTTACTGTTATTCAAGGGTTAAGAGTTTACAAATGTTTTAAATCCTACCTCAGCCTACGATCCTTTCAGATGAGTTCGATAAATCGCCCTCATGCAGGAAGCATGATGTGGTGATCACAACACATAATGCCTCTACATTAAAACATTAAATGGGGAACTGAGCAAGAAAGTAGGAAACCGGGATTACTGTAAGACAGTAAATAAAGTTCTCATCGTATATCAAAGGAAACTGAAGTGCTTGAAATAATAATTTTTCGTTAATGAGGCAACCTCAGGACAAGAGACTGACACCAAGTCACAGAAAACCTCATTTCATCTCGTCAATGTCAAAATATTCCTCAACATCAAAACCAAGATGTACTTACTATGACAGTTTTATTGTGTAAGTGACCCAAAAGTTAATGTAGCTAACAAAAACAGTCATGTGATGTATCTCTATCTAAAATATTTTTTATTTGATATTGTAGATCAGAGTCTATTCTATCAGAAGGTTCCAGCTATAATCGTACATATTATGTAACTGAAGGCCCAGTTCTATATTTGGTGATTGCATTGGCTCGTTACCCTCAAGGTTCATACGGATTGTACTGTAAGTGCTTTCTTTGTCCATGCAACATCTTTCTTTTCTTTCATTGCTGTAATTTCAGGTTGAATTTTCTGTATGTTTCTAAATGTACAGGCGTTTTGATTTGATGAGGTGCTGATGAAGGTAATTTCAGATATGGACTAATTGCCAGTACATGTTGGCATTTGATAAGGAGTGTTACAGACATGTCCTGCACTTCAACTTAATCAAATCAATGACAAACATTCATACAATCATATCAGAAATTTACCGCTTTTGTTTTATAGCAGTGAAAGTTAAAATACACTCCAACTTTTATGCATCAACTTTATTTACCATTTTTTATTTATTTGATCATTGTAACAAGTTGTGCTCATTTTTCTGTGCTTTGCTGCTTTCCTGCTTGTTCCTTGTGGCGCCCAAAGCCCCTGTCAGTGCAGGAACAGTAATTGACAAGCTGCCTCCTTCAAGCTGGAGGGGAGAGCGCGACTGCTTTTAAATTAAGCTCTGTAACATTCCAGCCTCTGAGCCCCTATCTGATGTCTTGCAATGCACACTTAAGGATTGGTTTGGGTTGTTTAATAGCTGCATTGTAGAATAAAAAAAAAAGGTTGAAAAAGAATATTTTGGATATTTTTCATACTTTCTTTGATTTTCGCAGTTGAATTGTTGAGGATTTTTACATGTACGGTATGTTCATCTCTGTCCTGGCACTAGTGTTTCTACTTTCACAAAGAACACAAATTAATGGGGGAAAAAATTCGCACTGATCTGAAAAACAGATGTCTAAAAAGGGCCTTTTTAAAGTTGCCCATAGGGGAATTCGCATTGCTGGAAGTGGGGCAAGGAAGATGGAAGACAATACTATAGAGGTTTAATTATCCAGCCATCAGAAATGAAAAGAGGGAGAAGGAGAACTGAGACTAATAATGGAATCACAGGCTTATGTTCTTGGTTTCTCTGTTTCTTTCGTTTTCTCTCTCTTTTCTAGCATCTAAAGAATTCATTCTCCAAAACGCACTACTTACCCTTCAATCAGCTCCCCATCACCAAGTCCAAAGGGTTCAGAGATAAAGCGGGAGACAAAACTCGGATCTCACTCTTTTGTCCTTTTTATGTGTGAAGCGATTGAAAATACCATCTAAATGACTTGAGGTAGAGACGGAACAATCTAGGGACATTGAGTATTGCCTGTTTGATGCATAGAATTGTATTTTTCAATATCACGTGCATCAAAGTTCTTTGTTACAGTAACAGTAGCTATTCAGGTGCAGGTATGTTATACCCAGCTGCTGTATTTACACCCGTTATCTACCTACTGACTGAAACCCCTCTGTGTTTGCATTGAAATAATATCTTGGCAGTAAACTGCAACCCAGTATATCAGATTCTCAAAATTCCCACTGAAATCTCTGTTTGAATCCAGGTCAACAACAGAGAAGTGCTAGGTCCATAAATGTCTCCTGTAGTTCCAGGCAAACAGTTAGATGCTGTTGCAACTGTTGAATTTTCCCATCGGGGGGTCAATAAAGGTTTACCTATGTTAAAAATGGAAGAGACTGACGATCCCAGTCATCTATATAATTCTATAGATTATATTGCCATGCTGTTTTTGATCACCCCAGCTCCTCAACTGATCTACCAACTGAACTAATTGCAGCTTTTAGTGATGTTATGAGTAGAAAATGCATTGGATTTTGAAGCATGGCCGTATTGAATATTTAAACGAGGCTGTTTGCAGAATTTTCAGGTTATTCTTGCTGTTCTTTTTATGTGACGTTTGCAAGGTTTTAGCCATAAACTTTAAACACAAATGACCAAAGATTTGTTTTTTTTTTCTTTTTTCTGTGTAAGTCTAAAGTGTTTTGCTTCTTGTGATTGGTTAATATTTGAAGCTACTGCCTCTTCATGACCTTAAATTAGGTGTGGACAGTATCTTCTGTGATGATATATCTTGATGATATGACAAAATACTGAAAAATTATTTTAGTTTAGTTTACAATAGCTGTTGAGCTCTCCTCATACTCAACCAGGTGCTTGTATTGGTGAAATAAATTGGTTTTATTGCACACTTTTGCCATTAGTCTTCTTGCACTTCTTACATATTAACGTGGTTTGTTGTACGTACGTTGTAACCAAACTACTGCCACGCTCCTGTACTTACTCCTCCACCGTCATGTTGCTGCGCTCTAATATTAGGAATTAGACCCGTATTGTCATGAACAATATGGTATGGCACACCTCTGCCTTAAATGAGCTTCCAGTTATGGCTGAAGCCTGGCAGCCTGTAAATTTCTTCTCATCTCTTATCTGACATTGCCCCCAGACCACAGCTGATCAGATCCCATGTTGCACCCTGTTGATGTTGTGTTGTCCGCTGGGTATTGTTGTCCACAGATATGAAAAAAAGATGATGAGGGCAAATCACTGGACTTGTACAGCAAAGCTGACAGTCCTTTAATTGGACATTACTCAAGGCCAAAACTCATATTTCTTGTTGTGCTTGATCTTAAGAGATTCTCAAATGCACTCCCTGCTGGGCTTCAGATTTTTTTGAATCAATAATTAATAGTCAAAGTTATTTATTCATGTGTATCTTTGCCAATTACGCAGCGTCTAATTAACAATTTCAATAATTGATATTTATTTCTGAAAGGGTTCAGTATCTTGGGCTGATGAAAAATGCATGAGCGGGGATGTGGACTGGGTTTTGTTTTTTGTTCTGAGAGAGCTTGATGCTCGGGGCTAATACCAGGCCACTTTGACTCCAGCTCTTTGAGTTGGCACTGGCCCTGTGATGTGGATCTAATATGGGCATCTTTCATGGACCCAACGCGCTCACTCTGCATCATGTGATCTCATAAAGACTCCTACATGCTCATCCTCAGATACCCTCTTTTTTTTTCTCTTTAATATCCAACTTCAAACAATAAGCTTCTGTTTCCTTGATAATTTTTCTTTGTGTATGTGGAATGACAATATCACGGCAAACTGTAGAAACTCTTGGTCTTACTAGGACCTTAGTGGTTACACTACATCTAACTCTGTGGCCTGATGAAACTAAAGTTCAGTCACCGTACTAAAGAGAAAAATATTCCTCAGATTTATGAAAAGCCGTATCCCCCTGATCTTTTTATAGTGACAGCTGTAGTAGTCAATAGAAAATTAACAAAGGCTCCCTTTAGTTGACTTTCATCAAGTTTTCGTTTATTGTGATTCCAGTAGGACAGGAGGTCGGGGGCCGGCGAGGCAAACCATTTTGCTATGGGACGACCAAAGCAAAAAAAGATCATCACGATTTACCGTGAGCATTGCTTGAGCACTGAGTTGGGGAGGAACTTTTACCCAACAATTCAAAGCAACCCAACAAAACCAGAACCCAACATCAGACGCACCAAAACGCCCATCATCAAAAATGTATGATGTCAGGTTTGGACACCACAGTGTTGAGACCACACTGAAACAGTGTTGGCATTAGGGGAACAAGAGGGTGGAAAGCTTAACAGTGGGGCTCAGAAAGGGTAAAAAAAAGAAGCTGGAAATCAATTGAGCTCAGTGACACGTCTCAGAGAGCCAAAGGTGGGGCTGGTGCTTCCCCACTCGCTGTGCCTCCTGTACTCTCCAGGGCGCAAGAAGTACTGGCGTCCCCTGTAATTGGGGTGTTCATGCAGCATCCAGTAGCCCTCCATGACATTGACAGAGGAGATGTCACGGGTGTGGAAACGCTCATGCAGGTCTGGGCAGTCATCCATTAGCTCCAGATTCTGGCCCGCAAAGTCAGACCGCTCAAAGATCTTCATCCTGTAGTTCCCATTGTACTAGGGAAGAAATGACGAGAGACCATGATGATATTGCCTTTTACGGTAAATTAATCGACCTTTTTCTAGTACTGATTCAATGAGACAATCTACATAGAACTAGATATATACAGTTATAGGTCAAGCCTAAAAAAGATGTTTTAAAATACCCACAGGTACTGGCACTGAGTGGTGACAACAGTATGACTTGACTTAAGAACTAAATGATCCTAAACTGGCAGCACTACAGAAAACCTTTGGTGAGGGCATCAATTAAAACTCACAGGTGGCACCATACGGCAGGAGCGGATGCAGTCATTGAAGCCTGCCCAGCGTTGGTAGTCGGGGTACTCGCCCTTGTGGAGGATGTACTGATAGCCTCCATAGTTTGGCTTCTCGTAGGCCACCCAGCAACCGCTGTCCACTCTTATCGAGTTACAGCGGCTGAAGTGGTTTTGCATCTCAGGGCAGTCACTGCTGCACTCATAGTGACGACCCTGGAAGTTCCTGTCTTCGTAGAAGATAATCTGCACATGATGGTTGGATGGACATTATCACCACAGGGCAAGGGCACATGAAATTTTGTATATGACATTAGCAACAAAAATAACTGAACTTGAACTTTTGGTCCATAACGCATTGGTATTCTGAGCCAGGTTTGCAAGTTAGCTTTATCCAACAAACTTCTTATGTAGAATAATAGTAAAGGAAGAATTTTGGATTAGATGAGCTTGAGGGAATATTTCCCAAAAGATACACCAGTTGAATAAAAATACATTATAGCTTGTGGTACTTTTATGGAGAAAAAAAGTTTTGGTCTATTTTGACAGGAATTAAGACTCCAAACTCAGTTGACTAGCTGCACTTTTTTTTACCATCCTAAACAGAAAACAAAGGCCTAATTAAATTAAATTAATTTAAATATAACCATGTCTTTCAGTCTACCATGTTTTGGCTTTTTATTAAGGTTTAAGGTCTGTAGCATTTTATATGACAAAATGAAATTATTTTTGAGTGTGTCTTTGACAGCATTTATCAGTTCAGTTACCATTTTAAGTTACTTATCCCTTAGATGCAGTTTATCAATTTCAGACACATCAGAACATTTAGTTGCTTTACTATATAGATTTGAAGTTGCGCACTTACCTTGCCCATTGTAACTGTGTTAAGTTCAGACCAGACCAGATACTGGCGGCACCAGACCTCTTTATAGACCCTGCTGGGATCAGGGCTTTGCAAATGTGAAACAAAGCTTTGTCGTGTCAGCACAGTACGCTCTTTAGACTGCAGAACACTATAGGACTGGTGGGCTGCAGCAACCTCTTTGTCTCTGTCAAAGCTCTGTCTGTCTATGGAAAATACTGTACAACTGCACTTTCTCAAAGGGCTACAATAAGACTTGCAACATCTGCCTTTATTGGCATGAATGCCAGAAACCTACGTGCATGCTGCGAGGATAGACAGGGCAAAGAGCAGGCACAGAGAAAAGGTTTGGTTTGTTTGGATAGGTATTTGACAGCGACACAGATCATTGAGCAGCAGCAGCAGCAGCAGCAGCAGCAGCAGCGCTTTTTTCAGTTGAAGATGTTCACTAAGCAGGAAGCAGAAATGCTACTTGGTCAAAGGGTTTTGCCATACTTTAGACTTGTGTTTGCATGTCGCATGGATTTGTTCAAATAAGCGCACAGAGGACATTGTTATTTGAAAATCAAGTCTTTAATGTTCATTTGAGTTGCACACAGTTTACATGAGAGTCCTCATCCTCCTGAATGAGCCCACCATGGGGTTGTGGCATCCCCAGTCACCACAGGCCCTGTACTCTCCGGGGCGCAGGAAATACTGGCGTCCCCTGTAGTTGGGATGCTCGTAGAAGATCCAGAAACCCTCCATGATGTTGCAGGAGTAAATGTCACGGTAGCGGAAGCGCTCGTACACATTTGGGCAGTCATCCATGAACTCCATGGTGTGTCCCATCATGTCTGGCCTGTTGTAGATCCTCATCCTGTAGGATCCTCTATACTGGATGTGAAATAAATCAGAACATGATTATTATGCTATTTTGGTAGATGTGAACCCATGAGAACACTTTGGTTGAGCTTTCTGCCCTGAGCTGATTTAACTTTGAATTCAAGTGAGTACTTGTACTACTTGGTTTCTTTAAGTAAGGAACTACAGATGAGGATGAGCAACAACTCTGTTGGAGCATGACAGAATTAGATTTTTTTTCCACCCTAAACTGCCAGAAACACTCAATGTGACTAACAGAATTAGAATGAAGGCACCAAATCTTATGGGGGGTGTATCGTATTCCTTTTAAAGGCTGACTGGGTCTCCTTGTGGACCTTGCAACAGAGACTTTTATGCTATGACCTGCCTGAGTATCTGTAAATGACATCAAAAGACCAGTGATTGACATCCATTTTTAAAGCAGCATTTGATGTACAAGGTGAACGGTGGGGGGTGGGGGGGACTACCAATCCTATCTGTCTATTTGATTGACTTACAGGGGCAAACATCTGGCAGGAGCGGATGCAGTTGTTGTAGCCCATCCAGGTGTGGTAATCAGGGTACTCTCCAGGGCCGAGGATGTACTGGTAACCCATGTAGTGAGGCTTCTCATAGGCCACCCAGTGTCCACCGCTGACACGGATGGAGTTACAACAGTTGAAGTGCCTGAAGGTGTCCATGCAGTCACTGCTGCACTCCCAGTGACGGCCCTGGAAGTTGCGGCCTTCATAGAAGATTATCTTGAAAAGGACACAGAAGCATGTGTTAGTCAAGTCAATGTGGCTCGTTGCAGTACTCAGGAATGGACTGTAGGGGACACTGCTCTCCCTTGAACAAACTCAATTACTTTTTCATGAGTCCTTCGAGTGTACTAGCCTCTCTAGTCTTCTGTATATTACTGCCAAAGCTTGACAGGTGAAAATCAAGCCAATTGAAACCATTGTTGCAGCTGACTTTTATTTAAAGTACAACTCATTGTATGCTCGTCCAATCTGAACACTCTGTCAGCTCCTCAAATTTAAGGAGCCAGGAATTGTTGCTGTCCTGCACATAACAAATCTGTCATCTTTGGATACCATGCAGTTGCTGATCTCCTCAGACGCTTTCCTTTTAAACACCTGTATGTGTGTTTTCTCGCTCAAAAATGTCCTCAAGCAGTCCATCCTGTTTTTTGGAGCTAATATTTTTACTCAACTGAGTACCCTCGCTTCCTCTTTCCCCTGTGCTGCGTTATCTTTCCCTGCTGCATTATTTGACACATCTTCCCAAACCATGCCATTTCCCCTGATCACCTCTTTTTTGAACCTGTTACCGTATTGCATGTGAGCTCATACCTTTCCCATGGTTGCAGGACTGTGGACGTTTTGCGCACCATGGCCCTAGACACACTTGCAGGTCCTTTTATACCCCCCCATTGACGATGAGGCCTCTGACACGTCAGGAACTACTACTCTTTACCTTTTCAAAACTACTGTTCCCTTTGTCTGACAGCTTATGGGTAACTTATCTCCTGTCTGCTAGAGTTTACCTATAGAATTGACCCCCCCACCCAAAACTGAACACCACACAAGTGCTATTCTGTGTTTGTGTGACCCTTGTCCCGCCATGACCTTGTGATGCAGCCTTTTGAAATGTCACACAAAGGCCCTTTAGGTATGTGGCCCCCCAACAACAAAGCCTTTAAAGTATACGGTACAGTGGGTTAGGTCATTTTTGGGGGGCACTCTCCAAAAAAGTACTTTTCCACGTCATGGCTTCATTTCACGTCTTGCTTGCATGGAAAATTGTAACATAGACACTTTTCTTTCTGTCCCAGTTTAAGTGAGTTTGGATTGCTGCATTCCTTAAGCGGCGCAGGTCATAATGTAATTGTTATTCAATTCCTGCTGAAGGAAAGTGGTGTTGATACTGTGGACTGAGTCAAGCTTTTGTGTTGATATAATCTACACTGATCTGTTGTCTCTTTTTGCTTCCATAGCCTGCAGTTGTACTATGATACCAGACGGGACTGGTCTCTTTGCAGATGTACAGACAGCAGTGCTTAGTGTGTGTGTGTGTGTGTGTGTGTGTGTGCGTAATATAAAAGGACGGGTTTGGGGCATATGTATGTTAGAGTCTTTGTATGAAATGATAGATGTTTGGACTTGAGTCTCTGGCTTGTAAGCATAGCCCAGAGCTGAAGGGGAAAAGGCCAGAAAGAGTTGCCGCCATGCATTGTGTTCCCAAAGCCCAGCTGTTGCCAGAAAGGTCAGTCTCATCTTTTAGCCTTTCATCAGGATAAAGGGCTCGTGCCCCTCTCTCCACTTTGTGTGCTTTTTGCAGCTTCAACTGTGTAAAAAGGCAAATGTTTTCAGAAAGCACAATAGCCATTATGTTCATGGGCAAAAACACTGCTACTGTGGTAGTATATCCACAGCCATATGACACTGTTTCAGTGTTAAGGAACAGCGTTGATAAGCTTTTGCTCCTTTGATCATTCATTGACTTGAAACTCTCATAGGCTTCAATGGCTTTCATGTTTGAAGCTGCACTCTTTTTCTATGACATAAGTAGATCATTGATATCCTTTCATCACAGTGTGCAGCGTAATTGTGGCAGATTATCAGATGGGATGTTGTTTTGTTTTGTGAGTTTCTTGAAGAAATATTTACTCCGGGAGGAAAGGTTTTATCAGAACATATAAGAAACAAATGTTTAGATTTTCCTCATATGTTCATTCATAGATTAATGATTTCTTTCATCGTGCCTATTAAATGTAAAATCTCTGCACTCAGTCTTGATGCAAGAGGGCAGCAGAATCATATTCTGGCTGGAAAACACTTGTTCAAGCTCTGCGTGATACACTAGCAAGCGTTTGCTTTTCTGAGGTGCCTTTGAGTGGGACTGTACCAGCTCCAAGGCTGCTGCTCAGCCTGAACTCTGACCTTTGTAGTGAGAGAAGCATGTAACGGAGGTGCAATACAATGTAAAAAAAAAAAAAACCTACCACCACCATCACTGTCATTGTTGTCGTTTTCATCACTGAGGAACATCAGCTAACCCTAACTCATTAGTCGGGACCTTGGCTCTCCATATCTCCGTGGCTTCCAGAGGGGAACCTTGTTTCACAGGCTCTCAAATGATCATCTTTAGCTGTGCTACAAGACATCTCCTCCCCACCCTGAAGGGAAAGTAACATCACAGAGGCCCTTGCCTGCTTTCTCAGTTCCCCCTGGAGGAGAAGAAAGCTACCCGCTGTGGAGCATTCCACTCTTCATCTCAGAATGATGGAAGAAAAGGAAAGGAGAGGGGAACAGAGTGGGGGGCTAGATTTGCAGCTCCATTGTGTCCGAGGATCTCGTTGTGCAATCTGTGTAATCGCGTGGGAGATGACGACACCATTAGCCCGCAGAATGACTGTCAGTTGGGGACCTCTGTGATTGATGCGCACCCCACGGAGATAGGAGAAACTTTGACAGATAGCAAACCCAGCACTACTTAACTTGCAACCTTTTTCATCTATCCGGCTTCCAAAAGAAAAACCCATTCGTGTAGATGATACCTAATTAGAATGTGAATGTGCAATTCACTCAGTAAAACACATTTCAGGTCAGAGGAGACTTCTTTCAATTCAAAACCAATCATATTCCCTTAATCCAAACCATGGTGTCTCTGACCCTGCTATATACAATAAGTCTCACCCCCAAAATGTTGTAGCGAGAGATAGGAGAGCAGCCGTGCTTGCAGTGCCTCCAATGTGCTCTTTTACTGAACAGTCATTACAAAAACACTGTTGTACTGAGGTGTAAACAAGGGGTCTATGTGAGTTTTGCTCCTGAGAACTGGCTAATCTGGTGCTGAAAATGTGGTATGATCGGAAAGCGCTTGCCAAAAAGCCTCCCACGCCGGGAGTAGAATGAGGACCTCTCTTTTGCTGAGAGATCATCCTCTCCATTCTTTCTGTCAGAAAATCTCCAGGCATCCTCCCTCTCTTGTCACTGCCAGCGCACTGGCTCTATCGGGATTGCCAGACGCAGGAGCCACTATGAGCCTGTGCCAGGGCCAGGATTTACCGCGATGCGTCTGATGTGCTCCATCTTTTTGCTGGGGGATAATTAAAAGAGGAAATGGTGTTGGAAGAACAGAGTGGAAAAGCAGGAGGAGGGGGCTTGGACCGAGCAAATGGATGCAGCTGTCAATTATGTTGAGTTGTTGATATGTTGTTTGTTTTTGCCGTCTTTGAGATTTTGTGTTCAACTGTTTCCCCATCAGGATTTAGTTTTAAAGTTTGTGGTAAATCTCCACTCCGTACATGTAATTAAAAACAACATTTAGGCTAATTAAGAACTACTCTTAGCAATGAAATCACCGTAAAGATTTTCTCTCAGTTTGATTTGGACAACCTGCAGGTGATCGAAAGATGAATTCGCAAACATCTACAAAACTACTCTGCATCTAAGGTTATACCTTTTTTATAAGACTCCTCTGTTGACAGTTTTTATACTTGAGTGAGCTTTAACACTGCTGCTGCTGCTGCTGCTGCTGCAGAAAACATGCTCACACCAGTAGGAGATCCCTCTCAGGACTGCCATGCATTATTTCCAAATTGCATTTCTTTAAAATATCACAACTTTAAATAAACAGTTCTTCATTTTTCACTCGTGTTCAGAAATTAAAGTTGAGCTCAAAAGTATTTTGCAGTTTCTAGCGTGTGCTGGAATTTCATCACGTCACTACGAGCTGTCTTTCAGGAAACCTGGACCTGGAATCACTGAAGCATCTTCCTTTATTTGACTAAATCGATTTGAGATGCTCCACCATGCAGCGTGACCCAAACTCTGTGAAAAGCAGGACAACTCCTTCGTCTCTCCGCAGACACACCGCGGGGAGTTATGGCTTTTAGCTGCTCTCACTCCTCATCTCCACACTCTGTTTTGACATGGCGTGTCTCCCATGCCCCAAAGCTTTAAAGGTTTAAAGAGCAACTTTTCTCCGTGTAATCCAGGTGCCTTTCAAACAAGTCACGCTGTTTACTGACACATGACAAAAAAGTTCAACCCCTTCTCATCTCTCCGCTTACAAGACTGTAACTCACCTCAGAGCCTGGTAGTCATTCCTCCAGAGCGACCTGAACAAACAGAGCCTCAGCGAGAAGGGGCGCCTGCCTTTCACCACTCGCTAAATTTGTAATCAGATGTGATGCTGTTGTTCACGTCTTCAAATTTGTCATCAAAGCAAATGTGTTCTGACAACAGCTAGTGACAAGTGCACCAGAGGAGAGGCAGCAAATCAGCTTTTTCACACCGCATATCAATTATTGATCACCCCCCCCCATCCCAGCCCCTGCTACCCCAGCAAGTAGACACCTTGTGATAATGAAATACATCAATTTAAAAAATAAATAATAAACTGGGGTCGACTCCATTGTTGCAAAGCCTTAAGAGCTTGATTGACTGCCTGCACATTTTCCTCATTGGCAGTCAGGCAGATCAAAGGAGGGTTCCTCTTATTGCCCAAGGCCACTTGCAATTTATTTAGAGGAGCAGTGCTGCTGTCCCAGCAGGTAACATTACTGGGCAGAGACACTCAGGATAATCATAGCTTTGAGGTGCCTCTCAAATCCCACCTCTGCTGGCTCTATCATGCATACGCAAAAAACACACGCATACGATTTACAAAAATCCGCCCTTATTATACTAAATTAAGCGGCAGATAAGACTGCATTAATGTCCTCACGTAATATCCAGTTTCTCAAAGGCAGTGACCTCAGTCACCCCAAATATGTTAGATTATATTGGTTTGGGCAAAGTATGTCAAGATGTATTTGATTTTGTTTTGTTTTTTTTTGGTTCACGGTGGAGTGCTTTTTGATTTTTACCTTATATAATACATTTCTATATTAAAATAAATGTCCTCAGATATGAAATAAAAAGTGTAAGCATTTGCATCTAACAATCTAAAGTATTGTCTTATCTAACAATTTCCAGCTTTTGCACAAGGGAAATGTTTCTTTGCTGTTCCTTTTCTGTGCAGAATTATGTACAATAAATATGATTGATTGAGGGAATTAATCACTTGAGGGAAGAAACACATGGAAGACAAAAAAGTGTGATGTCTGCATCGCACCTCAATAATGTTACTTGGATTTCCAATTTCAAAGGCCTTTCCTGTGCACTGCATAAATAATACAAAACAGAGAGCATAATAACGGGATGCATTTTTTTGTCCAGACGCACTCGCTTTAAAATAATATAAGTCTTAGATCACTTTTCCAACACCCAGTCCCACAAGACCCAGTTGAAACAAACTATTGTAATTATTAACTCGTTTTATTTGCTATGCATTTTTATATGACGTTTTACAACTTGGCCACCAGAAACATTTCAGTTATTAAAATTCACAAGAGAGTCAGTGTCATCAGATTAACAGATATTATTGTCATTTTAACAAAAATATACAAAGAAAGTAAAGACGTATTTTTTTTTGTGCTGCAGCTATGAAGTTTTAAGAATACAGAAACATGATGTAGAAAACGCTGCGATGATCTAGACTTAGTTCTGCAACAATCCCTTTTTGAGGGGCCGAGTATAAAATTAAAGCTATATATTTATGGAAATTAGCTTGATTGATCTTATTATAAAGCAATTTGATGGGACTCCAGAGATAAGCGGCTTGGAATTTTATTTGAAATCTGATTTTCCCTGCACAGCCAGCACTGTGAAAAGAACATCTCGTTTAAAATAGTAACTTACAACATTTTAAAAATCCAAAGTGAATTCACTCTTGAATTTTCATGTATGGGATAAGCCACGATGATGGTAAATGTTTTTATACAAATTCAAAGCATGTAGAATGAAATATAATTAAATGTATATATATTGAAAGCCATGAAAATGTAAAAAAAATGTTATGTATAAAAACTAAAATCAGTTTTGGATTTTGGCTCTTTTGAACTGCAGAAATGCACATAGCAGAATTCCCTATTATAGAGAAATGATCGCTTTCTTTAAAATGCCTAAAAATCTTTTGTGAGATTTGTTAATTATCTCTGAAATGAGTGCCTGCTTTTTCACTCTTTGCCTTATCGATATCCGCTGTCAGGATATCAATTTGTGAGGAATTTGAAAGAAAAACGGCCTCGTAAATGTTCCAATAAAACAAATTTCTAAGCAAGTTTTTAACAGATGTTGCTCAAAACATATTGCTGTTCTTAATAGTTCTCTTACATTTCAATAGCACTCAGTTTGTCTTCACAGTTGACCAGTTTGTGCAGATATTCCAGTTCATTTGCAGGTATTTTCAAGCACTAGAGGGCACTAGAAGCCAAAGCATTGCCTGTCTGCAGGATGGCTGTTTTAAGTTCTTTATACCACAGCCATATCTCTGATATTGTGCTGTGTATGTGTGGATGTTCGCTTGCATGTATACATTTGTGAGTGAGCTTGGACACACATGTATATAGACACGAGTTACACAGTGGCATGGATTCATGTGGTACAACTCTGTGTGTCTGTGTCACTGCCACAGCTCCCGTCTGTACTGAAGCCTATCAGCGCTCAGACATAGTTTTACCGAGGGAGAAGTAAAAAAAAAATACATTCACTAACAGGCTGACATGACCTGTGTCCCAGCACACATGCTGCTTGTCCACTTGTTTGTAGAAACGACACACACATCGGCTCCACGCGCACACACACACACACACTACAGCGTTGGAGTTGATTTTAGACTGCTGCTTTCAAACAAACTTAGACTGGACCCGCACATTCATGTGCACAAACACACACAGCGTGGTCAAACAAAGTCTCAGACAGACAATGAACAGTTAGCTTTGTTGCAGTTTCAAGCCAGTGTGTGTTTTTGAACTGCAGATGTGGATGCTGACTGAAGGATCAGTGCACAAACTGCAGGACTGCAGAGATGGCAGTTCTCCCATAGGGTCTGGCACAGCCCGGGCCTTTTTGTTGTCCCCCATTTACACTGTTCATTTAGCCATGTTGAAGAGGTGGTGGTGGTCTGTGTCTGTGTGCTGTGCCGGGTGATCATTTGAAAGTACATCCTCAAGCCTGTGTGTGCACACCGCGCGCCATATGCCATTTGTTTGCTTGTAGGCAAAGGTCTGCGGATGCACAGTGCTGTAAAAAGATTTCATCCTGGCACATTCAGGACAGCAGAGCGAGAATCTAAATTGAGCTGTCCATTTTCTTGTCGGTATTGGAAGCTACAGATCTTAGATTTATGAGTTCTACAGAAAAGGCTTATCTCAGCGGCAAGGCGCTGGTTTCCATTTCTACTGGGAATTAATTGCACAACCGTGAAGCGAAGGTATGCGAGATGGAATCAAGAATGTTATTAACATTCGCGCGCGGTTGTTTTGTGTTGAAGGATAGAATAGTGAGATGCATAAGAGGCTTGACTTGATCTGAGCAAGGCCTCAGAGGAGCAGCAGAGAGGCGCTGCTGTCCCTGGACTGCGGCAAGAACGGGCCCTCAGCAGAGTCCCTGGAAGACCGAAAGCTCCACTCGAGGGAGTTTCAACCAAATTAAAAAACAATGATACACCAAGGGAGAATCTAATGCCAATTCCCATCATCAAGACCCACATTCTTCACTGTTTTGCTTTTAACTTTTTTTTTTTTTTCCTCTTTCCCTCTCTGTCTCTGACTCTCTCTCTCTTCTCCCTCCGCACTGTTGTTTTCTAGTTTGTTTTCCACCCATACTCCTCTGGCTGTCGCCGAGCGCTACAGCCACTTTCAAAGGCTCTGCTGTCACGCGCCGCCTTTGAGTCCCGTTTGAAATTTTAACGTACATGTTGTCAGGGTGCCGTCAGGAGTGATTGACAGGTCCGTCCCAGAGCAACACCGGGCTTGGCAGGCTGGCTGTCTTTTGTCAGAGGCAGCCGAGGAGAAGCAACAAAGGAAAGGAGCAGAGGAGGAAAAAACATACATAAATAAAACAAAACTGCTCTTACCCATTTCTCAATAAAGACCAAATTAGATTAATCTTAAGGCAGAGCAAGGCAGGCAGGCAGTTGTGGAAAAAGACTTGATATTTTCTCTGGCTTTGTTCCCTGCCATTGATGGTGCACTGCTTAGACACCCTCTCAACAGGACACCAAAGGCAGCACAGCAAGAGTTGTATAAAGAGCCAGCTGTACATATTAATGTTCATTATCACCTCCCTTCAATGCAGAGAAATTCCAAAGTGCAGAGTTTGTCCCGGCCTCACCTTCGTTTGAAAACGGAGATGTGATGTTTGTGGCCTTGTCAGCTGCTGTGTTTTAAATAAAACCTGGTGACCACTTTGAATCTGGCTGCAGGATACAAAAATGCATCCGCCTCAGAAGGATGACTCAAGTCTCCAGCTTTAAAAGGTGGATTCGGAGGGAATTCTGTGCCTGGAAAATAAAAATAATGCGCGCGTGAGAAATTGATAACGCGTTTTCCATCGATACCAAAGACTCAGCAATGCCGGGTTCAGAGATATCTGGCTGTCAAAACTCTCTTTCCAGGTCCCCTGGTGTGGTTCAATCACTCGTAGATGGAGGAGTGTGTGACAACACAAAATCTATCCTCTGCTTCTCCTCCATCTCCATCGCCAGCAACACATTTTATTCCGAAGCCAAGAAACAAACGCACGACAAGAGACAAAGCTGTATGACTGTTTATTGTGATACTTTCATAGATATTTCACTTCAAGCTCTTATTGGATCTCTTTAGTAATTATCTTACTCCCTCTATTGTGAATACTTTATGTGGCTATTGTTTCCCCTCAGTTCCAGGTCACCTTAAGCATTGCCAGAGATGTTGTAATTTCCTATTTGGAGATAAAAACCATTGATTACTCTCTGCCTGTTTAGACAATCCAAGAACAAAAGTGCAGGATAAAAATATTCAGTGTAACACAGATTCTTTGAGATTCATATCAGCTGTCAGTGTTGGGGTTGCAGGGCAGTATAGCTGGGCTCGAGGCCCACAGTAGCAAGCACCCAGTCTGCTAAAGTGTCTTTGAGCAAGACACAGAATCCTTGCCAGCTCCAGCCTGATCTCTGACCTGCCTGCGCAGCGAGCACAGAGCACAAAGAGACATTCTCCGAATAAAATCAAAAATAATGAGAATAGAAATGTAGGTTCATGTGAAAGTTGTGCAGAAGTTTGTTTGAACAGTGCAACAGAGCAGTAATGATTGATTCAGTGGTGTACATGAAAATGAGGGCATTAACAAGTCTCACCGCTTTGAAAATCAAGGACATTGTCGTCCCATCTCCCGTTTCGTACAAGCACTGCTCGGCGGGAAGGGAGTTGAGCAACATCAGCCACAGGAACTGGAACAGCAAAATACAGCTGCACAGCCAGTGTTGAGCAAGCTGTTCCTGTCAGTCCGGGCTGATGATTGTGACATGAAGCGTGTACAGGCCACACCTTTAAGATGTAAACACGATGCAGAAGACTGAGGAGTGCTGCAAGAACTTGAAGCAATTTTGATGTAAAAATGACCGTGAACTGAGGGAAAGATTACTTAATTTTTAGTTCCTGTGCACATACAACCCTGATTCAACGAAAGTAGAGACACTGTATGAAACAAATGATAACTTGCTAATCCTTTTTGACTCAATTGAAAACAGTACAAAGACAATATATTCAATATTTGACCTCACCCGCTTCATTGATTTTTGCAAATATCTGATTATTCTGAATTTGATGCAGCAACACGTTTCAAACAAGTTGGGACAGGAGCAGCTAAAGACTGGGAAAGATGTGCAATGCTCCAAAAACACCTGTTTGGATCATTCCACAGGTAAACAGGTTCACTGGTAACAGGTGAGAGTACCATGATTGGGTATGAAAGGGGCATGCTGGAAAGGCTCAGCGAAGATGGAGCGAGGTTCACCACTTTGTGAACACATGATTGTATAAAGGATGTTACTACATGGGCTCAGGAACACTTTGTAAACACAGATTGTTTGCAAATGATTGCGTACTGTTTTTATTTATGTTTCACACGGTGTCCCAACTTTTTTGGCATCGGGGTTGCACAGAAAAACAGTTTTTTGGGTAATGTGTGAATGTTAGGAGTTTGTCCTCTTGCCTCTGTGTTGCAACCCGCCAAGTAAATAATTCCCTGGAATTAGGTATTTTTACAGATCCATTTATGTCAGCCGTAGACAACTTGTGTCAACAACTATAGATTTGAATCAGAGGGGAAAGTGTAAGCCTTGTAAAGAGCAGGGGTTCTGGCTGCGTGGAGCGCCGCACATGATGGGATGAGTGACTTTCACTCTCTCGCTGAAAGGTTAGGCTTTTCCTTCTGCCGGTATCTTCTTAAAAGAAAACATGTCTGCTGTTTGATAACTGCTTGACATTTGACAGTCTTTTCAGACCAATCAGACAAGTTTTTTTTTATTTTTTATGTTGGCCGTCTGGAGGAGCAGCAACAAGGAAAAAACATACAGCATTGTCACTTTCCTCAAGCCTGTCAAAGGCAGTCTTTCACCACAGCTATCAACATCAGATACCGCGAGTGCTGTGCTCATTTTTTTCCCTTTCATTTGTGTTTATTTTTCTCTCTTATTTTTTGGACTAACCCAGTCTGCTGAGACCTCATCGCTACCATCAGAGCTTAACTCAAGAAAAATCACTTTCCAGTGTCAAAAGTGTCGACCACCTAACCTCACTGCGGCGCTGCCACAAAGCAAACCTTCTCCTCTCCACCTCTCTGTACTTCTCAGAATCAGCTCAGCTGGCTGCACTGAAGCACTCTGTTTTTTCCCTTTGGGGCATTGTCGCTATATCTTTCTTTATAGTTTCAGAATGTGTTCTACTGTAAATTATCAACTGTATGTTATCTTGGAGGAAAAGCGAAGAGCTAGAGGGAAGCAACAAAGCCACCAGTCTCACTGGTTACATAATTCATGTCAGCCATATTCAAATAAAATTTATCACATTGTCAATCATCGAGGAGCAAACGTGTGTGCGGCTGTGTGTGCGCGTGTGCACGGGAGAGCACTGATAACTCTGAAGTGATAAATTAATAACGTCCTACCATGGGAGCATGTGAATGAGCATGTTTAGTCATTCTGTTTGACAACAGAAGGAAACGGCCTATTCCGTGGGGTAGAAATCAAATTTCACACTTTTCATAGATATTGTTCCCTCCTCCAAATGTTTAAAATATGGAGTCTTGCTCTGGTAGGGAAGTGGCTCAAACAGTACTTTGTACTTAAGTTACTTTTGTTTGGCCATAAACCAGAAGAAAAAGGAGAAAAAGCCTAAGTGGTCTGAATGTCCTTGCTTTAAGACGGAGTTGTTTATTGATGAAAACAGTGGTTCATGACTTCTGAATAAACTGGAGGACCTTGAAAATCAATCAGGTCCCATATGCTTGTTTATATTTCTCCTTACTGGGTGGTTCTCTTTGTTGTCATTTCAAGGATACTGTAGACGTTTTAGGCCAAATAACATACATAATTTTACCTGGCTATCCTGTGGAAGCAGACCTCAGATTTCTTTTGAAAACTCTAATTAAATGTTAAGCAATTTCTCCTCAAATGAACCAAAGAAACATTGTGATGTGTTTAAACACTTGCACGCGCTCGCACATGTCCCCAAAACCGGGACCGTGCCGCAGCAGCCGTCCCACACCTGCTCTCCAGTCAGCTCTGCCTCTTCATGATCCGTCTATAGAGGAAGAGCTCCCCGAATGCATAGGCCCGAACATGTGAGGAGTGACTGAATGGATGATTAAAAAAAAAAAAAAAAGACTGAGAGACACACAGACTTCAACGCTGATTTCAGCTCTGAAGTCAGCCAGCCAGGTGTCGAGTGTTTGGGAGATATCGTTTGAAAAACTTGTAAGCGACGGAGAGAGGGAGTGACTGATTGGGACTCTTGAGCGATTATGAGCAACAACAATGTGCCACAGATAAACAAGCCCTCACATCTCAAACTGGAAGTCGAAAATGTTCAACGTTTGAAACTCTTTCCTTTTTTTTTTTCTTAAATAAGACGAGCCTCTCATCGGCGTGGAAAGCATGTGTTTTCAGCATGCCGATCAGCACAGACAGCCTACCACCATATGCACCTTCTACCTACTCCATTCTGTCCTGCTTTGCGCAGGCACACTGATAGAAGCGCTGCCGCTGTCTAAACGGAGGTATGCCAAACAACTCATTCTCTTTTTCCCTTTTCGTTTCCTTTTGTGTAGGGCCAATCTGACCCCTGTCTTGCACCAGGTGTGCATTTCCTTGATCCCGCTCTCCTTCAACCCTCCCCTTCATATTTACACCCCTGCCGCCCGCAATGAATGATTCACTTGGAGAGGCTCCCTTCCTCCATCAGAAAGCTTTGCAACTATACACTACAGCCCAGCCTCCATTTCTCTGATCTCACTATGTTGTGTAACGCTTGAAAAACCCTTGCGTTCTCGTACTTGTTTCTTTTTTTTCCACGCTCTCTCTCTTGCTCTTTCTCTGAGTTACATTCAGTATTGACTGTTTATGCTTTTTAATGTTGTGGAGAGGGCCCGGGGCTTGCGGATGGGGGAAAAGCGCTCTTCTTGACACACTTACGCCCCCGTAGTGAACTCTAGCTCCCAGCACTCTAGCAAGTACACAGACCTTCTTCTTTTTCCTCTCCCTCCCTCCTCTGTCTCTTTCGCTCCCTCTTTCTTTCTACAACTGGGAGCTCCTCTGAACATGAGCACCCCGTGTTGCTCCACTCCAAAGATCACCTTATGGAAGATTAAGATGCTCAAATGCTCAAGCAAAATATTTACACAATAACCCCCCTTTTGCATCAAAGCAGAGGCAGTGGAGTTGAGTGGAGTGATCTCTTGGGGGGTGTTAGAGGGCGCCAGAGAGTGCAACAGTCACCTCTGAGCAGAGGAGGCCTCGGTCAAACCTGACAGGGAACAAAAGTGATCTCTCCATCTTTAGGTCCTCCATGTGTCTTCCATCTGTCAGCCCACCTTCAGATCCCCTTTTGACTCATACTCTCTTTCACACACTTACTTTACCGATCGATGGACTGAAATCTCTCCAGCCCAGTTGTGATGAGGAATGACTACCGCAGATGATGCTTAATATGAACATGCAGACTTAAATGGTTAGTTGTCTGCTGATATATTTATCTCGCTTTTCTTCTCATCTGGCTGCCAGAATATATTTCCTCCTTTGTCCAGCAGCTTCATTTTGTGTGGGTATTCTCAGTAGAACAGTGTAGAAATAATTTGCAGCATACGTATACAATGAAGCCAGACCGGGGAGCCATATGTTGACTGCTGTAGGCAGTGTGGGTCAGCCAAGTGTCTTGAAGACGTCTCTGGGCTCCCTCTGCACAGCTACACAGCGAACAGGATCTCGATTCAACGCAAAGTGTCGTCGTATGCCTGCAGCTAATACAGAGCGACAGCTAGCCGCTCGCAGAGAGGCCGGTGTCTGCTCTTTGTGCCGGCGCTGATACTTGCGATGGCCATCTTAACAGTCTTCAGAGTGTGGGCAGCCCATGTATTCTCACTGGATTTCCTTGTGTGTCCCTGCTGCTTTGATATCCAGTGATTGACTCCTCACTGGCATTTTCAAGAAAAGAAAAGAAAAAAAATAAGCGGAAACTTCAAGTCCCGTTCATCTTTCAAGTCTCGCTCATCTGCTTAAAGAGCATTTCATGGTCAAAAATTGCGTTCAAGCGCTTCTTGTTCTAGAGGCAGCCGCTAATAGAGTCAGTTTGAAGGCTGTTTGGAGTGTGTTTAATGAACACTGGTACACAGTCAGATCCATCAGCGCTGGCTCTTTGGCGGTGACAACCAGATCCTGTAATGTCGATGTTTGGAGATAATGCTACAAATTAAACAAGCACATCTGTCCCATTGTGCCCACAAGGGAATATACATTACAGTTCACGAAACAATGAAACACAACTCCATCCCAACATGTGACCAGATAGATAGCTATGATAAGAAACGCTAAATGGGATTCTAATGTGAAAAAAGCCGGGGTCTGTTTCTGCTCCTTAATCACAGAGCCCGGTGACAGACCAAAGAGGATGCTTTCACCGTCAGACAAAGGAAGAGAGAGGCTGAATCTGCGGTGGCTAGTGGAGGAGGGGGACACAGCCCCCCCCATCCCCTGCACCCCTCCTTTTTCAACTAAAGGAAGACATCATTATGAGTAAATGACATGAGGCGGTTGGTTCTGTTCCACTCCTGGCCCCCCAAGGACTCTTTTGCCCCACTGTGTAGCCTGTTCCCATCCTGCTTTGCTGCTGGCCACAGGCCTTCAGAAGCCCGGGCTCGGGCTGCAACTCAAAGAGATGGACGCTCGCACATTATTGATTGGACACTCGATAAAAAGGTCATGGGGGCCCTCCTCTGCTGTGGGGTCCAGCGCTGTGAGTAAGCCCCTCTCCATCCAGCAACACACACTCATGCAAACACTCACACACACACACACACACACACATACAGGACTGTCCCCTGCATCAGCCACCTGGGGAATAAGCAGAGCTTGCAAACAAGCTAATCATTCCCTCCCTTTTTCTCTCTCTTTTTCTCACACACAGACGCGCACAACAGCTCCTGAGTGGCTGACAAATGTCAGAATGGCTTGTATGGGATTTTTAAGAAAATTATTTATTAATTGAACTGGTTAATTAGGTCCCTGAGGCTTGCACGCTAATTGAGAGCCACAGAGCTGGCGAGGCAAGAAAGCCAAAACAAAAGCGATGGCTCAAACAAATAGACAAGCGCTTGAGAACTGCTAACTCTCACACTAAACACACACACAGACGAACACGCACACACAGTCACCCATAAATTAACGAAAAAATAAACAAACAACTGTTTACATTTTTTTTTTCCCTTCTTGGGCTTCCCCTTTTCCTCGCATAATTTTGTGACCTGCCAAATGTTCTCCTCTTCTTGATGTTCCAGCGATGGAGAGAGACGCGCAGCCACTGAAATCTGCCACATTGCACAAAGCATCTGTCTCCACACAGCACCCTGCATTCATTAAGTTTGCACCAATTAGCAGCCATAGCTCATAGCACAAACATCCATTTGTGCCTCCCACTTTGAAAAATTTTCCTAAAGTGATTGTGTCCCTCAATATGCCCTTGTGTCACCCAACTTTATCTTCACAAAGTCTCTTTTTCTTGCATAATTAGAGAAGAAATCCATTGCTTCTCCTATCTTCTCTCAGGCTCTGTCTTTGTCCCTTTTTATATCGCGCTCGAGTGCACCTTGAGAGCGAGTGTGCTTTTGTCAAGAAATCACACCAAGGTTGTCTGAAAGACTTATGAGATGGAGTCATAGGCGGAGGTTGGTTCGGGGACCAGAACACAGAGAGAGGCGCGCTGACACTTCGACAGTTACACCTGTTTCAACAATTATCCCGCTCTCTGATAAGAGCTGAACTCCTTGGATGTGTGTTTCGTTAAGTTAACCGAAAGTTTTCATTGGTGACAAAGTCTTGTGTATTCTAACTTCCAAGCCCCAGTTTCGTAGCATTTGAGGATTGGGTTATTGTGAGGGGAAAAAAGAAAACTAGCTCATGCTGAACATTATAAATAGATCTATAAACCCTCTGGTATTTTAATTTAAAGAGCAACATAGGAGCATAATATTTTGATCTGTGGAGCAGACTTAAAAGACACATGGAGCTTAATTGGTAACCTCACTACAGTATTGATTCTCCATGTCACATGATGGATGATTTAGTGACTCCTGGTAAACACCCATCCTGACAGTGAATGCGTGGGTCTAGTGGTGTTTCATATGGCACATATTTCAAATTATTACTGCAAGTAGTAGATTTAGTTTGGTACATCCTGTTGTTTCAAATCCCATAAATATAGTACACACATATACATATATATAGATTATTATACTATATGTGCTATATATGTTTCCTTTTATCAGGTGTATAAAGAACAGTTTGAGGGTGTTAGCATGTTCCTGATGTGAAATCTGGCAAAAGCTGCGCACATTGTAATTCTAATCATTGTAGCATGTTGCAGCCTTTACAAAAGGTCAGTGTTTGATATCAGGGGTAATTTTGAAGGCCTTTAAAACAGTCCTCCTTAACATTCATAAGCATACATGACCCCAGCAGCTAGAGCACTATCACATTATGATTACCCGCTTAACGCTATCGCATTGTGAAAAATGTCCCCCCCCTCCCCCCTGCGCCCCCCCTCCTCCCCAAGTAAACTCTGCCTCTGACCCGCATTTCCTCACTCTTGAGGGACCGCTTGTGCTCTGTCTCGGAAGGGAGAGTCGGATGATGGGGCACCGGGGTCAGATGCTATTGAGCGATGCTTCAAATAAATGTATGAATAAATTACTTGATAAATGAACGGCTGGACGGAAATCACTGGAGAAAACCAAAGATTTGAACTTTATCAAGTAGTTGTAGAGGAAAAAGGAGGAAAAAAAAAACCCCAATCTGAGACCGTGCTCTTTTCTCAGTTTGGAAGCTTACAATTTGAATTTCTAAGTAGAAAAGTGCAGTTTTGATTGATTAATGAAAACTGAAATCACAAGACAAAGTCTGAGATTGAAGCTGAATGTGTGGTGGTGCGGAAAAGGAACCGAAAATCAGTCGCCTTCTCAGAGAAGCAAAACTGTAGCGTAAAATAAAGTCAAGGCTAACGGGTATGACCTGTAAGTCACAACAACATCTTACTTCACCCTCAGAGATGGAGTAAGGAGCTCAGACATCTGCGGGGAGCTGGGAGTCGAGCTGCTGTCTCTTTGTGTCGAAAGCAGCCAGTTGAGATGGTTCAGGCAGCTGATCAGGATGCCTCCTGGCAAGAGGTTGCCTTTCTTTGAAGGTTTTCTGGGCATGTCCGACTGGTAGGAGACCCCGAGGTAGATCCAGAACACGCTGGAGAGATTATATATTTCATCTGGCTTGGGAATGCCTCGGGATCCCCCAGGAGGAGCTGGAAAACGTTGCTGGAGAGAGGGACTTCCAGACTCCTTTGCTTAGCCTGCTGCCGCCTTGACCCGGCTCTGGTTAAGTGACTGAAAATGGATGGAATTTATGGATGGATGGAAGTGACAACATACAAGTCTTAAGTGACAAGTCGCAGTTACAAATTCTTTGGCATCTCCTTTTTGGCATTTTTTGAGCCTGCAGTCAAAATGAAACCTTCATCAGGTTGTAGTCACTGAATATATTCAGCAACCGGAGCCAAACATAAAGGCAGCAGAGACAGGAAGTGTACACAACATATTTTTCTTTAGCCTTTAAGGCTTTGAAGGCCCTGGATCCAAAAGCTGCTTCATATGATACAGATCTAGTGGTTTGGCCAGCTTGCTGCGCATTGATTACGGATGTATGATGTATGTTGTTGTGTCCCACAACTGTGACTGGCAGGTGCACAATGTGCTGCATCAAAAAATCAAAACAACTTCGCACAACAGTGAAAGATGCTTTGAAACCACTGACAATGAGTCAAAGTCAAACCTGGATTCCATAAAAGATGAGTTGTAAACCAAGTTCAAGTTGTAAGTTTATCTGTCAATTGTTTGCAGGTTGCCAACTCAAGTCTCGTCTCTGGCCTCTAGCCTAGCCGACATTAAAGTCTTGTATAGAGCCGGTATGATATGCGCAAGGCCAAGATAAATGTTTTTGAAAGGAGCAAACAGTGGTGGTGGAGTGCCAGCAGCAACAAGGTTCTGTCTGTTAGTCCAACAATTACCATATGGACAGTAATTTTATGAGTGCAGTGTTCTATTTTGCATCATTTACAGCTGTCTTTTCTCTATTTGTTGGGGCATGTCCAATGTAAAACACAGATCACAATCTGCCCGTTTCTCTTCCTCTGTGGTAAATTTAGATCTGAAAAGAAATAAAAATCAACTGGCTTTTATATAGACTGCCATGTCTACTGTTAAATGAATTCAGATTGAGTATGTTTATCGCCAAATAAGACTATTATTATTTTTATGGCCACATCCGCGCATGCTTGCTTGGCTGGTCAAAAAGGCAGCAGCAGAGGAAATGTAAGCTAATGTAACCTTAGCTGATCTTGAACTCGACCGGTAGATGCCACAGTTGAGATAGTCATGAGACACCTGATCCTGGCTCTGTGCTGGATTTTTCTCTGACGCTTCTGTAGATGAGACAGTCTGCAGCAGTTAGCTTGTCAAAATATGACATTTTCCTCGCAACTTAGCACACACATAAGACAAGAGGCTACCTGTACATGGTTTTAAGATAAGAAGTGTGTTCAAATTATGCTTAAATTTTGCTTAATTTTCTGAAACGTTTGGGTCATTGTGGAGTGCAGCAGGAAGTTTATCTCTTATTAGTGACTGACTAATATGAGCTGTGTATTTTTATTTTTTCTTTTATTTCTGTACATTTTGTGCACAGATACACCCCCACTTCAGGTTTTCTTCAAATCTTTAAAACTGCATTGTCTTAATATACATTTATGGAATCTGGAGCAGTTTTTACATTGTATTATTGTATTGATCACAGATGTGTGATCTTTAAAAAAAAAAAAAAAAGGATCTTGCTGTTTTTGTCTCAACCGTCACACTGAAATAAGAAGAAAAAGCCATAAACATCTGTCATGTCTTAGCATGACATTAGCCAGTTTCATCTATGGCTGTGTCCACGCACGAAAGATTTAAGGGTGTGCTGTGACTGTGGCTTTAGCTGATGAAAAACCTCTCTGCACAGCAAGGCCCAGCAGTCCCAATTCCCCTCAGACTGGCACCGATCGATTGCTGGTTGTTATTGACATGACACCTGCCGAGCCGGGCTTTAAGCTATCGAAAACCGATGTGGCAGATCAAAAATAGGACGCCAGCTTTCATGTTTGTAAACAGTATCGATTTGCATAATAACCTTAAAAATTAGTTCCCCGGATTAGGCAAGGACAAACCTGTTTCAGCGTTTGTTATGATGCTTGCAGCATATGCCTAATTAGAGAAAAAAAAGGCAGGGGCTGTGATCGGCTTGAAAAAGAGGCTGTGATCGGCTTGACAAGTCAGTGCATCGCTGTCAACACCTTTTGGTTTGCCACTGTTAATGAAAGCCATTTTCCATTAAATAATAAAATAAAAACGCACCTCTAGACTTCTCGGCAGACAAAAGCGCTGATGCGTCACTTTTACATGGATGCAAATTATTGCTGCATGTCACAATCATTTATTCATGAGGAGGCCTTCTATCTCTTGGCGGGTTTTACCTGCGCCATGGAAGTGCTCTTTCCTCCGTCGTGCCACGGTGCTGAGAGAGATGTCAGCCTCCAGGAGTGACGAGGAGACAGATGTACTAAAGAGACAACACAAGCACCACTCGCTTCACCAGACGGGTCCAGTTTAAAAGCACTGAATTATGTATCCTAGCGGCTGACACAAACACAGAATGACTTGTCAGCTCTGAATATCTCCCTGTCTCAGACAAAGCGTGACCTTGTTGGCTACCAAGGAGCATTGATGAGCTGTAGATGCCTACAGATGTTCAACTAATGCCAATTATAAAGACATTCACAGAGAGGTCGTTAACTGCTTGTACCATCAACTTCATGCTTGTGTCTTTAATAAGGAGATTATGCACAGGACCGTACCTGAAATTAAACCTCCAATTCTGTAATTCATGTGCATTTGAATACTTTTTGCACCCCGGAGCTGCAGCACACAGGCATCACAACAAAAGATGCTGCAAGGCAAAGATGAAGGAGCCTTCCATTTCAACTCCCAGTTGTGGACATTTTTCGTATAATCCATTGCAACACCATTCCTGCAGCAGGAATTCCCCAGTGAAAAATGCAAAAGATTAAAAAAAAACACAAGTTTATGGAAAAATAAAGGGCTAGTGGTGTCTGACAAGCCTTTAAATCTAGGACAGTCATCCCAAAGAGAAATGCACATACTCATTGCAGGGACATAAAAGCAGAGTTTTAGCTGTGCTACGAGGGCGATGGAGATGGTAGGCCATTAGTTGGATGGGGTTCTTATAGCCTGTGAAGACTTCAACAGCGCCCGCATGTTTGAAAAATGTTGCACCGGTTTTTATACAACAAGCTTTTTTCATAAGAGCCACACATATTTATCGTGGACGTGCAGATTCAGAGTGTCAAATAGACTGTATCGGCATAGAAGGATTCATGCATGCAATGTTTTCAATTTGTTTCTTAATATTTTGTTACAGCTTTACCATTTGCTTTAAATCAAAGGTCAACAGCTATACATGCTTTAGCAAGATAAATGCATGGAGAGCAGACGTACCGTACATATATATGGGGAAGGAAAGCGAGAAATGCAAGAACCATAGCAATATTCAACAAAACCTGATGAGTGGATATGGCAGATTACCACAGCCACAATGGTTCTCCCAGACCCACCTTAAGAAAACAGTACCATATGTGCAAGCTTATTTACGAAGTGCTGACACTAGGGCCTGAAAGAATTAGTATTCTGTTAGGTAAATGTTTTCCTCTGGGCTCTGTCTCTGCAACAGCTTACAGATGTTTCAGCCATGCAGAGAACGCGAGGCTTTTCCCACCACGGCATGAATGAAAAAGCATGTTGAAGGTTTTGCCCCAGCCAAGCTCGGAGAGTGATCTACAACTTATACTCGGGCGAACTTTGCTAAGAACTGCCTCCTGCACTGGCCAAGGTTTCATCTGACACAGAGGCTATTTAGTGCTGCTTCCATGGACTCCAGTGCATATTGTTCGACACAGATTTGTCAGGCTGGCAACTCTCCAGCGGCAGATGTACTGGCAGCAGTGCAGTAAAAACAAGAGTTAGACCACATTGCACAGGAGTGTAAGAAATAGTGCTAAATGCATCAGAAGTATGTTGCTAAACTTTGTATATCCTCACTAATTCGTCTGGTGATGGAAGAAGTGTTGATTGTGAAAAGGCCACAGTTTTTTGCTCTTTTTCCAGCTTCTCTGTCCATCTCTGTAGTTCTCTGTGCCTCTCTCTCTCTTTCTCGCTCTCCCTCTCTCACACACACACACACCACTGAGGAGTCGTAAAAGCAAACGGAGCCAATCTTGTTTACAAGGAGTAGCGTAGGACCAGCTGACTGCAGTGGCTGCTCAGCCCCAGCCTTGACTCCCATTTACTAGTGTAACAAACCGTCAGGGAGGGGAGGGAGGCAGGGGAAAACATTGTTATCAGCAGGCCAGATAAACCCCCTCCAGAGGTAGCGCTGATAGAGAGGCAGCCCCGCCGCTGGGCAAATAGAAAGATCCTATCTGGTCCTCGCACTGAGCCGGCCAATCAGCCCAGCAGAAGCACCGAGGCTTTCTCGAACAGGGGAGATGTGTGGAGAGAGGAGACCAGAGCATTGCCAGGTCTGCTCCTTCTTTTTAGATGGACTTTCAGAAGAGAAGCTGGATCTCAGCTGTCTCATAAAGACGGCTGAGTGGAGAGAGGCCCTGGCTGGAGCTGCAGGGCTCCGGTTTGGGTGATACAGGTGTGGGTCAGAGGAGGGTTGCTTTTACAGACAGAAAGGCTCGAGTTTGGGTTTTTAAGTCCTGCGTTCTGCTCGTCATCTCCAGCTCCAGAGCTACACCGCAGAACCAAAACGGTCCTTCGGTTTAATACCTGTTGTGTTGATTGACTGATTGACATCGACCCTGTGATCAATAATAATTGCGGGTCAGCGAGATTTGGTATTGATTCTTGGGATTTTTCACATCTCTCAGCGTGAGCATCGCTGGTGACATCTGCCTGACCTTCTTCTTGAATCCTGACATTGACCGTCGACACTTCAGCCACCAAAACGAATGCGACTTGCAGTATTTGATGAGATCAGTAATAACATCAATTCACCAGCTTCAGTCGAGGGACTACAGTATATTATCACTCCTGCAGAACCTCTGTTATAATACTCTTCCAGGCACACTCTGCTTGTATTTTTGATAGGATATGGAAAACACACTTTTTGAGCCTTGAAATTTACTGCCATCAAATTTACGACGGTATTCCATCGTCCTTGCTGTAATTGTCATTTTCCAACTTCTCGCTGCTCGGTGGAATTTGTGCTTTATTTTTTATTTCTGAGTAATGGCTTTCGCGGATGTCCTGATGTCTTTTAATTGACCTCAAGTTTCTTTTTCTTTAGGTATTGAAACAGAGCTCGGGGAGGTTTTCTTTATGGATCTTTACCTCAAGTTAAAGAGACCAATAAGAAATATTTCAGAATGTAAAATATCTTATGGGTTTTCTTTTCTTTGCTTATTAGACTTTCTTGCTTATTCACTTTCTTTCTACCTGTCGTCTTTTTCACATTCTCTCCCCAGGTTACAGTCATTTTCTTGCTTTTCCTTTGCTCAAATTTTTCATGAAAGTTTGCCATAAAAAGAGCAGGCAGTGTGTCTTTTCTCCTCATCCACTAGTGGCTTCAGCTTTCCTTTGGGGCACATACCTTGGAGTGTGCATTAGCCTAACATACCTCACTTCCCCTCTTATCCAATGTGTTATGAGATACACTCAAGACCAGAGGTATAAATTAACTAGTTATGTCATCTCTTGTTATTGGGCTTGAGAGGATATTTTGAGAGTAACACAACCTCTTTTTCTGAGGGCCTTTACCTCCCTATGATTCATTTTAAAAAGCACTTTTCTATCATTTCATTCAGCCCTCACTGAAGTCAGCTTTGAGACGCCGCTAGAAAGGGGCACTTACTGAAGTTGCAGTGATTGTACTTGAGTAAAATATTTCTGCACTCTTTCCACCTCTATTCAGCAGTTTGATATATGATAGTGGTGAGAGGCCAAGCTTCTCTATGACAAGCAGGAGGCACATTTCTAGAGGCAAAAAGGAGGGCTGCAGGGTGAAGAGGCTACAGCTGCCATTGCTCATCTTAATGGGTGCTGGAGTACACACACACACACACACACACACGCACACACACGCAAAGCCTACACACCTACAAATATGGGGTAAATGAGGAAGCTTTGGATGTATGCATCGAAACACTTGGGTTGGCCTTGCACACACTTGAATACACATAAGACTGCGCTCTTTGACGCACACGCAGAAAATGTGCAGGAAATGAGGAGAAGAGGCTTTGGGTGTATATATAAAAACATAAGGACTCGCGTGTGTGAATGCATACTCCCGCAGACATTCAGATGGAATCACATAAACACACACACTCGCTGGATCTGTACACAGATGTACACGCTCTCACACAACATGAATATGTATTCCTTAACATTCAGAAGCGAGTACACAGCCATACACACGGCTGGCACATACTGTATAGCACGCAGACACCTTCACACACCAAGCATTGCCTGTGACAGATGTTGGCAGGAATATTGCCAGGAAGAAAGCTCTTTCATTTCTTTTTATTCTCTCTGTATTTTGGCATGCCTATCTCTGTACACAGTGTGGCCATGTCACCGAAGCTGTTTCTTTTCTCTTCTCGTTCCTCTGTGCACGTTTCTTTTTTTTTTCCCTCTCCCCTGTGTTATCATCATGAAATTGAAGTCATTTGTGCCAAGAGAGATTAGAAGAGAATCGGGGAAAGCGAGGGGGACATTAGCAAAGATATTTTTGTCAGTAATGAGCTAACTCTTTGTTATGTGCCGGGCTAAGGAGGTCTAATGATGACGTTTGTACCAAGAGGAAGAAACTGAGTCTCCAGAGTCCACACACAGCCAGGAACCAGAGGCTTTGGTGCAACTCTTAACTCTATTCAATTATGCAGATGAGCCCGTTGGGCTAGTGTTGGCCGTCACTTTGATGATGACGTGGGTAAACAGACATAGCTTCCTTTTCTGTCTTTAAGAGTCCCCCTCCACCCCGCCCCCTCCCCTGCAAACCCCTTATTTCTTATTTTGCACCCGCAAGAAAGTTAATTGTCTTAGTCATTAAAGAGGTATCAGCTGTCATGCCACTGACAAAGACATAAAGAGAAGGGAAGGCAGAGGGATGAGAAGAAGAGAGAGTTGAGAAAGATTTATTTTTGCCTTGCAGGCTGATGGCAAAGAATCTCCTAAGATGCAATCATGATATTTTGATGCAGGATGAGGACTGATCAACCTCTCCAGGCAAAGCCTCTTTGGAGATTTCTCTCTGTTCTCCCCAACAGCCACCGGGTGGCAGAAGAGCACAAGGAACAGGCCGCTCCTTTAAACGGCTCTGCTTCACTCGCCAGAGATGGCGAGGGGAGGCTTCTGCCTGTGTGCAAACCAGCTACAAAAGAGCTACTCCAACAGCCCTGGAAATTATTGTTAAACTTACAGTCAAGTATCCAGATATGCCTCTTCATCACATGGCTGCAACTAAACACATGCAAGTGCAATAATATGCAAGATTAAAGGAAAAATGAGAGCAAAAATGAATTAAAATGCAAGCAAATTCAAGTAAAACTGGGATAATTAAAGGCATAATTGAAATTGAAATTCATATCATTCGATCACATTCCAATCACATTGCTGTGTACCCATCTACCTGTGCATTCAGGTGAGAAGCATAAATACGTGCTATTGTGAGCTCAAGAGGGGTAGATAAGTATAGGAGTATAAATATATGATAAAAAAAAATATGAAATAGGAGAACAAGCTCTGTCCATCTGGAAGTTTAGAAGTAGAGTTTCTATATCACATTCATCTTTTGGTTTTGGTAATTGTTCGCATGTCTCAGCTTTTACATTTTGATGAATATGAGACATTATACAGTTCGATCTGCTGCACAGTATGCAATAATACTGTGTAATACTGTATATTTTTCTCTTTTGAAATTCTAGTTAAGTAGCTGTAGCCTGAATTATGGCATGTTCTCCATCAAATACTTTACGTCGACCTGTTTTTAATGTGTACACTTATTAAAAATTAAAGCTGTTTGCATACCTTCTGAAAGCAAAAGCTGACAATCAGTGGCCTCTCACATAGTACGTTTACTTTGGCAATTGATGCTCTGTCAAATCTGCTCCCTTTCAGATAGCGTGGATGTAACTTTATTCAGCAGTCATTTATCTGAACAACAATTTGTCTGCGTGACTGTACTGTGTGCGTATCCAAGAGTAAGAGCAAAGTAAAGAAATTGATTGATGAGTGTGCAGATATTGCATAATAACAGGCTCTGACTGATGCATTGTCTTTATGATTCTTAACTTACAGTCTAGCCTTTAGGTGTGGGCACCGATCAACCAGCGTATCAAAGCGGGACCATTATTCAGAAAACATTTTTTTCTGTAGTGTGTCTTTGTCTTTCTACTGATTGCGCGCCGGATGCCCTGAGCACTTGTGACTGAAGACAAATTAACTTGGGAATGATTGTCACATCAAAGTCTCTGTCTCCATGCTATTCATTTAAGACTCTGGGCATGGAGACCAAAGTTGCGTCCTCAAAGTGAAATAAAAAAAAAATTCCGGCTTTGGCATTGACTGTAGTTTGCTTGTTCCAATTGTCTGCTCACTTGTATTTTTCCGGTGTGCCTGGGGGAACTGGGGCCACTGAATACCAGCGGTCACCACAATTTACCCGTTTGAGACGTCCTTTCTCAAGCAGCCAAGGATCAAGGCTGCATTTTTTATTTATTTTTTTTGCTACAAAGGCTTTTTGTATGAAGGTATTGTCACTCAGCGTTAGTAAACGCTCGACACGAGGATTCTGGATAGAATCAGCTCCTTGAAAAATGTCCTCGTGTTGTTCTTTGGTCTAGTGTCAGGGAGGGCCTATTTTCTCAGATGGAAACATGAAATAGCTGCAAACTGTTTCTCCCCTTTTGGGTCTATTTCATGGACGGGCATTAAATCTTATGCTATTCTTATTTTGGAGATATAACACCGTACATGCACCCAGATTTGCATCACACCACCAGCCACACAACAAAACAAATCCGCATTAAGGTGACATCTTCCAAATCAGAACAGCCCCCCCCCCCCCCCCCCCCCCCCCCCCACAAAAAAAAAAAAAAACCAACAACACAACTCCCTCATAAAACAAGCCTCTGGGGAACAAATACTAAGTGAAAGCATGTAGGTAAGCGAGACAAACTGCGCGGGAGAGATGTGACCATTGCAAGTGTTTATTGGACGCCATCTTCTTGTGATGTGACAGGGGGTCCGAGCCTCATCTCTACACCGTGCATCTCGGCGCTCTCAGCAGGAGGCTCGCGCTCCCCTTCTCCCCGGCGCCACTGCCAGCCATCTCCGCCGAGGTGGTGTGCTAATAATTTAAACAGCCCAATCAAAGGCAATGTGATGTTTCACACAAGGGAGAAGAAAGGAAGGGAGGAAAGTGATTATTAGTGTTTGGGAGAGGCAGCCAGAGTGATTGAGCTGAAGGGGGACTTTGATTCTGGGGCCTCTCCTTGTTTTTCAGAATGGCATTGGGTTTAGCCGCCAGGCTTCAGGAAATCTGGTGAGCTGTCAGCGTATGACGGTTAACTTTTTTATTTATTTTTCACACACTCAAAGCTGCACACAAAGAGATTTACTCTTAACAGTTTATTGTAGTAAGCCAGTACCAAGTCCATCCTTCTGAAGGGAAGAAATGAGGTTCTGTCTTTTAGGATTTTGTGTTCATATTTTATTGTTTATTATTGTTTTTATTCTGCGCTGCTTGAGAAGAAAAGTCGAATTTTGGGACCAGTTTGAAAGGAAAAAGGCCACTTTGAAACTCACTTCTAAGGAGTAGTTAAAATAGTTAATGTTCAATTTGGTTTGTTGTTCGGCTACATTCAAATCAGTATCTACGATCTGCAATGAAAACATCCACACTCTCCCTCACACGCACACGCACACAAACACACACACACACACACACACACACACAGCAGACACGCATGCAGCACAGTGGAGATGAATCACCTTGGCTTGTCAAGAGGTTGGTTAATAGACACATTTGATGTCACGCAAAGCCCAATGGTGTTGAAAGGGTTTTGTTGGTGTGTTGATATCACCTCCTGTGCATAAAGCTCCACTTAAAACAATAAATAGAAATGAGCGCATCCAAAGCCCCTGCAGTTTAAACTATATCCCTTTGATATGGGATACCTATTACTGTTGGCTTTATCTAATGGATTGGATTCCCACACCTCATCCCTCCGGTGTTTCAAAGCACTGAAACCTTCAAATGTAATGTGTTATCAGCACATTAGCTGCTCTGGAGCCGCCATCAATGGCTAATTTTTCTGCAGGGGACAATGTAACACAGTTTGACAAAGGGGGGCGACCTTTGAACTCTGCACGCGATGCTCAGCAGTCACACCATTGGCTTTTGCTGCTCGTCCGACTTCTTAGGCATTACAGAACATTTCTTTTTGTCATTTGGAAACTTATTTGTGCTCATGTCGAGTTGGTTTCCTACAAAAAGCCACTCCTCCGTCACCTTTAGGGGTTTTTGCTGCTGGTCAGTCTTTGCAAACATCAGACTATGACCACACCTGTAGGAAACTGATCACGTATACAGAGTTGGATCAAAATGATTGTCCAGGTCAGCCATTAGAAAGCCTCACTCAATGGCCAGTCTCTCGTGGCTGTGATTAGTTAGAGAGTCACGTGTTCGCCTACCTGCTAGCTGCTCAAACTGCATGGTTTTGACAACAGCTCAGGTAGTTCTGGTTTCCAATGATTCGCTTTGCCTAATTGTTTGTTCTGCCTTTGAAATGCATCGAGTGAACATACATGACACATGGCAGACTGTTGATTCAGTCTGATTCCCTGATGTGATGATCTGAAGGTTAGCTAATTGATGTTTGGCAGCAGGGTTTGGTTGTTTAAAAAAAAAAATTAATTGTCACATCCTAATTTATTTCTTGCTGATTTTACACAACTAACTCAAATTGATTTGCATCATGAATGCAAGGAAATTACTTCCAAAGAACTGCATTGTTTCCTTTTACACTGGTTTTAATTAAAGAAAACACAGATAATGGTGTATCGAAATGTGAGTTAAGAACCCGTTCTTGCAGAAAATTCATAGGCAAGGCAAGGCAAATTTATTTATATAGCACATTTCATACCCAAAGTGCTTTACAGAGTACACAGGCAAGGTGCACAGACAGGCATAGTGAGTTAATCTGTTTTTCTACATGTAACCAAGCAAAAATCTTAACAAAATCGCACTTAAAATCATTTTACATAATAAATATCTAAAGATAAATATCAGAGCAGACAATTGCATAAACAAATTAGTCTTAATGTTGCAAAAAACAAACAAACAAAGAAAAAAAACAAGGCTGTCAGTTTTTTTTGCAGACTATTATACATCTGATGTCTCAGAGCAGACCATGCTTGGAGATGACATTATCCAGGAGCTTTGTGACTTATTACTCTAGATTCCAGCTGCTTAAGCATTGGGCCAATTTAAACAGTGGCAGCTGAGAATGACCATCTAACTCCATGTCATCTGCTGGCCACAAAAGCATTGAAGTACACAGCACACAGATTAAATTGTCCACCACCTGTAATTTTCCCTAGAGGGAGGCAGATGTTTCGTTTGCTGTCTGGTTTTGTCGCGGCGTACCACAGATATGTTTTGTTGAGGTGGCAGAGGAGTTCTCCGTTGGATTCTGTGTGTATCACAGAGCACAGTTCTCTTTCCACCTCTCCTGACTTCTATATTGCCCTCTCTCTCCCGCTTTTTTAAAATAGTGCCGGTGAAAAATGGCCCCACTCGCTCCAAGTTTAGCACCGCTCGGTACTTTTGGTCAGCCTCAGTGGCTCGCTGATTCACTTTGAAATGCTCCAATTAAAATAAAGGGCTAATTGTTACTTTGCTCAACAGTTCCTCCGTATTTGTGCCTTCCTCTTTTTCATCAGACAGAAAAATCCTCTCTTTCGCATCTATGGGCCCTTCACAGCTAAAATTGTACGTCGCGAGTCTGAATGTATGCCTTATGTATGTTTATCCTCTTACTAGAGTTGTCATTAGGAAGTATGCAGTGCATGTGAGGTCTTGCATGATAACAGGGTTAGTTGTTGTGCTGTGTGTGTAGTGCACTCTATATAGAACATGCCTGTGTGCACCCGTCTGTGATTGGGCTTGAACGCTGCAGCAAAGCAAGCAGACATCTCCAGCAGCAGCCACCAAACAGCTCCTGAAGGGGCGGTCAGGCAGCAGCTGTTTGTTTATTTAGATCTAACTTGTAATTACGTCTGCGACAGACTGCACCACGTAGAAAAGACATATTTGGCTCCACTCACCAGCCAGTCGTCAAAGGGCGCTCGCTGTCCCTCTTGATTACAGTTGTGCACTGTAGCTGTGCCATCCCAACGGCTCTGCGAGAAGTGAGCCACCAGGATCTCATTTAAGAAGCAATTGTAAGTGACTCAACTGTTCTGAATGTGTTGGTATGAGCAAATATGTCACACGGCAGGAGAACACTTTTATTTCTCACCATTAAATGTGCTAAGTTTGCGCCCCAGGGAGTGGACGGCTATAACTATAAACACGCAGCAAAACAGGAACGAGTGTGATTGCAAGCTAGGTTGGCGCATGGTGCTGTTTTTGTTCTCAAAATGGCAGAGCAGTCCGGCAACGTGACGGTATTTTGTCCAGGTCGAGGAGGATTTTTGCTGGTGAATCAAACTGTATGTAAATGTCTCTCTGCTAGCACGGATGCTCACTGTTTTCCCTCATTTGGCATTCATAAGCAGTTGTGACGACCTCATCAGTTAGATGGAGCTGACTCCAAGACAGAGAAGACAAAACCACAGACCTCAAAATGAGGTGAGCAGGAAGACAGAGACTCCACTTCACAGGAGGCGTGCAAACTGAACCAAATTCTCCCTCTCTCTCTTCCCCGTCTCTCTTTTCTTCCCTCCCCTTTCTTCCCTCGCTAGTTTAAAGTTGTCCTGGCTTTTATTTTGAGAAATATTAATTTGGTAGAAGAGTGGTGTCGTATCTGAAACACAACACAAAGAAAGAAAAAAGAGAGAGGGAGAGTGAGAAAAAGGGGGAAAGAGGGGAGGAAAAAAAGAGGCGCAATGCGTGCACATTTCTCTCGCTTGACGTTTTGCTGAAGTTTGTACGCCACTTGAGCCCGCCGTTTCCCTCACTAATGATACCAGCGGAGCCTCTCTGGGGAATGGCGTCCGTCGTGCGCCTGGCTTTCACATTTCCAGCACCAGGTATTTTGGGATACGCAAGCGGGGACTATGAGGCACATCATTCCAAGAGCTCATGTGGCTCTTTCTCTCTCTCTCTTGCTTCCTCTCTCCTCTCCAATCGGCTTCCTCTCCTTTTTCTTGTTGTTGTTGTACTTCTGCATACGCAGACATTCTCTGTCTCACTCTAGTTCTCCCTCTTTCTTTCTTCCTACCTCCCTTCCTCTTTCTCTCTTACTTTTTGATTTGGTGGGGATGATTTCAAGTGTGGAGGAGAAAAAAAATGCGTGCGCAGGAGAGGGAAAAAATCTTTTTATTAACTTATTCATTGTATGTGAAATCAAGAGGTTTTTTCCTTTCTCCCCTCCGCTCCGTCTCCCCCTTCCTCTTGGTTAAGGCAAATGAATGTTTAAAGAGGTAATTTACTGGGCCCTGGCAGGATCCACATTGTGTATTACACAAACAGGCAGCAACAAAAGGAAATTCTAATCTAGACAGTAACACGACTGCACAGAGGATCCTCAGCGGGGGGTCCAGATGAATTATACAACAATCTGTGTTCTCCCTCGTTTAATTTAAAGGTCTGTTTTCAAGGCTATCGCCAGCTCCCACTTCAGAGGAGAGACTTGGCCCGTTGAGGTCAAGCCCATATTGACAAATATCAAGAGGCAAGAAAGGAGCGCCCAAAACGCAGATATGAATAAGTAAAGGCAAACAGATAAGCAAACATAAAGCAATAAGGGAGAGGGGAGGCAGGCAGACAGGCGCACACACAACAGCTCATTGGCCGTGAAACATGGGGGCCCAGGCGAGGTTTTCCGAGGAACTGAAAGAAACATGAAAACTAAGCATGTGAAGGCACTTCTTTTTAAATGGGAAATAATCGTTTGTTTGATGGCGCTGCATGGCTGTCAAGGTCTCTTAGTTTTCACACAGATATACAGTAAAGAAGGAGTCATCACTGACAGTCTGCTGCGCTCACAGGCCTGTTGGACCTTGCCCTTGAGGTTTTGTTAGCAGTGGTGGAAAAAAGCTCGCATGCATAAATTTATTGAGACGATGCTTCCAGAAATGGTCCACGGCATTTCATGAATTTTCGTTTGTTACATAATAGCTATGTGATTGTGCCAGGTACCTCATGGTGCTTTTATTTTTAACTTCCACTGATGTATTTTCAAATAACTCTGAATGATGTCTGACTAAGTCTTTGAACTAAAATATTCTTAGAAGAACAGCCCCCCGTTGGACATATTTTTCCTCTCTCTGTTTCCTTTTCAACCTTCTCGCTTCCTCCCCACTTTTAGAGAAGAGTGTCAGGTGGTGACAGAATTGTCCAGCCACCCTGAGTCACCTCTTGTCGCCATTGATTTTCCTCATAGTTCATGGGAGCCACACGCCGCAGCCCCCCCCCCCCACCACCACACCCCACCTTCAGTCTGTCATACCTCGGACAATCAACAGGTCGCAGCCCCCTAACCCCTCCCTGTGGCTCACCACCAGCCTGCTTCTGACAGGATGAGTTTGACCTCTGACCCCTTGAGCAGACAGCTCAATCAGCTTTTTATGGCACCAGTCATAGCAGAGAAAGAGAGAGCGTTGCCACACACAGCTCATGGGGGGGAAATAAGCCACTGGGAGGCCTCTTTGGAGTTTCTTTCATTGTGACCCTTCCGAGCTGCTGTGGGTTTTAATTTATAGTGTGACACTGCAAATCACTTGGGGCATTTCGCCCATCCTCATGTATTACTCACTTCCTTTATTTTGCCAAACCATAATCAGTGATCTTTAAGAATCAGAAGCTTCTGCTGCCATTTTATTTGCCCATACCTCGAAAGTCATAACCCCGCTATGAAGAATACAATTTGATTGAGGAGGTAGTTAAGAAAAAAAAAAAAAAAAAAAAAAAGGAGAACCCTGATGCAAATTTGGCCCCTCGTTCACAGCAGAACCGCCAGTGATGTTTGCTCCCCTAAGTCCTTCGAGCTCCACCGCTGATTTAACCTCCAGGGATGAGCAGCCAGTGATCACAACGCTCAGAGGAAGTTAGCGGCCTCCGCTCTCCAGAGGCCAGCACTTCCTCTTGATTTCGCCTGTTCTGTCGAGAAAGAAAAGGAAGGTAAAGATAAAAAACACCCCTGCTATGCTGTGTGTGTGGGCTTCACACAACTGTAAAACTGCGTCATCAGCACAAAGATGAAACCCTTGAGTGTGTGTGTCTGTGCGTGAGTGCATGTGTGTGCATGTGTGTATTTTAGACAAGGTGCCTGCCCTGGAGCTAGATAATGTGAACAGAAGCAGATGGGGAAACTTAAACGCACACCCACTAGGGTATAGCAGAGCTGGCACAAAGTAAGAAGAGGTCTTAGAACATCTCCCAGCCCTAGTGGATGCCAGCTCTCTCGCTAGCACTGAAACTGGATGACAAAGAGAGTGAAAAAGAGAGCGAGAAAGAGAGTGAGTAAGTGAGAACGAGAGAATGTATTGTGTGTGTGTGTGTGTGTGTGTGTGTGCCTGTGTGTGTTTTGTACAGTGCCTCTACTTTTTGTTCTTTTTGCATATTTATTCTTTTATGAAACTGTCGGCCCTCTCTCCTGTTTTCTATCTTATCTGTTGTGCTCCAACACTAAGCATGTCTGGGTTGAAGAAACACCTCCCCGTATAGTCCACATAAAAAAACACTGTATTTTATGTTATTTATTTAAAGAAAAGAAAGAAATATGCATCACTCAAAAAGAAGTCAACGTAAAAAAAAGGTGAACATAGATGCTGATTTTTGTTCAAATGTAAGTTAGCATATAGTGAGATCCCATGAAATTCTGGATCAAATGAGCCTACACATTATCACATCTGAAGTGCACTCACTTGATCAGTTAATCAGTTAAGTTATAAGATTTTAAACACACAGATGCACCACAAGCTCGAGCCTTGCTGTGCTGCCTCATGATATTTGTTTATATTTGTTTTATGTTTATATCTGTATTTGTAATACTGGACTATATAAATAAAATTGACTTGACTAAGTTTTCATCACTCCAGCCTTCACAGAGGTTTATTGAAACTTTGTTTTTACGACTGAAAATGGCAGTACGTTACGAGGAATACAGTATATATGTACATGCACACCTGAGTACATAAATTGTTTATATATCCAATAAAGGTGATGTGTCTGAAAAATTACAGCTGTTGCTTCCCTGTTGACATTAAAAATAACAGAAGATCATTGACTTTGACTTTTTTTTTTTTATAAATCCCATAAATCCCCAGTTTTAGGCTTAAAACAGAGAAGCTAAATGACTTTCATTCTTACAGAAACCTGGGGAAACCTGGCTCACTGCTGAAGATCCTAATGATGAAGACTTATCCATTACTGGTAATGACTGATGTCACTGTGAACCCACCAGACCAACCTGAGAAATCTTGCTCAATCTACATTAATAGATGTCATTCTAAAGAAGAAAATCATACTTTCTTTTAAACAGACATTTCAAACACTTAAATGTGCAGGTTTTCCTCAACACTTTCTATCACTTTAATGTTGGAATGACCTGTTTCATTAAAGTCTCATAACCTGTACAAAACATTTAGAATAAAAAATAGATCAAAGCCCTGGTTTTCTCCACATCATGCTCCAGCCATACGTAATAGAAATAAACTTTGGTCCACTGCAAGAACGTCTGGCACAAATACTGACTGGCAGAACTTCAGACAGCAGAGGAACTGCAGCATCACCTTTGTAAGAAAAGGAAAATCTTATTAATCTAATTATCTGTCTGCGTTCTCAGAGTGCATTGGTTATGGAACTGCATTCTGGACATTGGTAAAATCCTTAAAGAACAAGTACTCTGCTTTGCTCACACCAGTAATTAACAATGAAAACAGGCCCATTATTAATAAAAGTGGCATGTTTGAAGCTTTAAATAATCAAAGGCAACACTCCAATATCACAAAATTGTCCTCTTCGTAGCCCTCCTTCATACATACTAGCAAATTCTCACTTCATAATGAGGTATGTAATACAGTGAACTTAACAAAGAGTTTGGATAATTTTGACCTATGGATATCGAGTGGCAGTGCTTCTGTTATTATTGTATTACTTGTATGTATTTTTTAATCAAACTTTTACTTCAGGCAATATCCTTCAATATAAAAGACTGCTCAGGTCTCTCATCTGTCCAAAAACCCAAGAATCACTAGTCAGCTCACAGCAGCGTGGCTTCCTGGAGGATAATAATGTCCTTCAGCCACAGCATTCAGGCTTCAGACTTGGTTCAGAGCACAATAACTGTTGTGGATAACATTCATTCACTTGATAACAACAACAACAACAGCAACAACACTGTACTGCGCTGCACTCTCGATAGATCTGTCCAAGGCTTTTGATGGCATTGATCACAACATTGTGTCAAATAAGCTGCTTTCTGTGGCCTTTGTGGAGTTCAAACTGCTGTTGCCACTGGTTTCAAGTCCTCTAAATGGTTGCTAAAGGTGTCCCTCAAGGATTAATATTGGGCCCACTGCTATTTATCTGCAGATAAATATTATCTATTTATTACAGCTCAGCACTGTGATGTCCATTTTTATGCGGATGATGCCATCTTGTAGGCCATCTGCTCCATGCATTTCACAATGCATGGTAATAACTGATGATCCCAATCCTATCCTTGCTCTGAATGGAGAAACTACTTGAAACAATACAGCATTATAAATACTTAGGGATTTGGTTAGACAGCAGATTATTCTGCAAAACTCATGTTTAACATGATACTCATAAATTCTTATTGGATTCTTATACCTGAACAAAGCTTGTGTCTGCTTTGAAAACAGTAAAAACATGAAATCCATCATACTGTCTATGTTGGATTATAGATATCCTTTATGCTTATGCTGTTGCCACTACCCTTAAACCACTGCACACTATCAATCACAGAGCCACTCAGTTCATTGCACAAGATCAGACTCACCACTGTGAGTTATGTGAAAAGGTTGGATGGTCATCACTCGCATCTAGAGGGCAACATAACCATGTCTTCATTCATGAGGCCATGCTATCAAAGCTTGAGAGATGTTTAACATCTTTATTTGAGGTCAGAGCTAATAATGACACCAGATCACAGGGTAGGTTGGCTTTAAAGGTTCGTCATAAAAACTCTGAACTGGGGAAGACTGATACTGTGCGCCCTCCTACAAGAATGACCTGCAACACAACCCTGAAGTTAGACACTTTAAAGCTTTACTAACTTGTGTTTCTGATCATGCTATGTGATCTCGCAAAAAAGATCCTGATCTCAACTAACTAACACACTAAGTGAACAAACACACACTCTGCCTGCTCATCAGTCATGCAAGGAGCACTTGTGCCAACCCTTAATCATGCACCACATTTTGCAACGCATTCAAGTCACTTGGGACCAATCCATTTGGCCCATAAATCAGCTCTGGATCTCCACATGAGCCAGCAGAGCCAGGCCGCGGGTAAAAGGGGGGCAATGAAATGCACATGTTGCTGCCTTGTGGGTGGGTGCTTCAGAGGTCAATGGGGGTGAATGGGTTAATAATGAGGTGAACTTGAGCTTCTCCAGTCCTAAAGAAGACTGGCTGCTCTTTCTACAGAGGGGAGAAGACCGTTATCTTAACAATGTGTGTAAGAAGAGGAAAGTGATGAGGGAGAGAGTGGTGATTTTTCTGAACTGCTGGATCAGATAATGGCCATGAGATTGGAGATAATGGATTATTAGCAGGGGTAGTAATAATGCCATTAGTAAAAGTCATTGTTGCATTAATGATATTGAGGAGAAGAGGCAGGAACAGGAACTTAAAAGAAGAAGAAGAAACCAGGAAGAGGGTAAACCAGGTTTTTTGTACCATAATTATAGTTTTTCTTTCAACACTTTACAGTACTTAAAACATAAACCACTTTTCCTAAAACCCAATGTTTGATGCCAACAGTTAAAGTATAATAAATCACTGAGTTAAAGAAGTAACATCTATTCTTTATTGTCACACTTAGTATACCTACAATCCTGTAAAATAAGCCTTAATGTCACTGTCCTGTATCAAAATCCAGGTACAGTGTTTGTACCTGATTCTCAGAGGCATCTTCTGCCATGATCATGGTTCACTTATAAGGCAGGTGACAAAGGTGATCTGCACAAGTTCTCTCTAAACCACAACTGTATCTGGTTTAATACTTGAAATATTGAATTTAATTATCAAATACTTAATGTCTGCTTCATCTTCAAGCTGCCATTTGGGATAGGCTCAGTAGTTAGAAGAACTGCTTAGAATAAACTAATCAGGATCCAACAGGTGATTTGACTGTGATGCCCAGGGCAAACCATCCAACACTGCTAATCCATTTTATGAAGTGATTTCTTAACAGACACACATGTAGACAATGTTTTTTCCCCAGATGTTTCCACTGATGTTTAATTTCTTTGAAATCTTCATGATTGAGGCTTGCTGGAACTAGCTGCATTATGAATGGGCATTCATAATGCAGTCAAGAGCAGTCAAAATCCTGCATGTATAAAAGTGTATGGAAGGGTGCCAGCGGCCAAGTAGCTGTTCATAATAGATAAAAAGTTAGGACTAAATGTATTTACAAGCTCTTTGGTGAATTTAGCAGTGATAACATGTAGTGGGCAGTTAGAGGATCTTCTGTGAGATACAGTAAATTCAAGAGCCAAAGGTGCATTGAGTTCAGAACAGCTCGCCAGCTGAACTCTGTGAAGTTACTGATAGCAGTGCTGCAGGAGAGAGCACAGGCAACATATAGGCTATTTTGAAAAAAAAAAAAAGATAAAACCCAAAAGTCTTCTGTCTTCTTTTGCAAAGTTTAAATGCTACTATTATTGCAAAGGGATTGGAAATAGGTTATTTCATGTATTGTATTTGGACAAATACTTGAAAATTTGCAGATGAAAGTTGTTGAGAGCGTTGTATCCATAATGATTGAGATTAAACAGATTGTAAATCATATTCGTGGATAAAAGAGCAGTGGAGCGGGTTCTGTTGATGGCACTTAATGCCCTGCAGGTAAAGTCTGCCGATGCCTCTCTGGAAGACACCCAGACGCACACACATACATAAACACACCCCCTTCTAAGAGCGCTCCAGTTTGATTGATGAGGAAATAGATGGCAAATTGCAGTGTCCATCCTGATGGATGACATCATTTGGCCCAATGTGCTGATCACGTTTGCCAAACCAGAGCCTCATGCTCCCCCACCCCTCCCTCCCATCCTCCCTCCCTCCATTCCCTTTTGCTTACAATTGATCAGTGGGAGTTTTGTACACCAGCCTGCTTTGAATTTAATGCATGACAAGGGAGAGCAGTTGACGCGGCTCTTTACTGCCTGTCCCAGTCCCTCGGCCCCCTCCCTCCTTCCCTCTCCCCCATCCATCTTTATCTAGAGGGGTCCGAGCCATGACAGATCCAGTAGCACTCTGTTTGTTTACCCTCATATGCAGACAATCACTCTGTGTTAAATGGCCCTTCTGCTTTCAGATGGATGATTGTTTACACAAGTTCAATTATAGGGGGTGTCTGAATGGAGACTTATTGAAGGGGAGACTAAGAAAGATGGGCAATGATTGTCAGTCCTTGATATTTTCTGTCAGTGTTTGTTCTCATCATCAAACTAGAGCAAACATTGTCGAGCCTTTCATTTCTAGCCGCCTTGTTTGCCAAGGAATTTTGTAAAAGCCTGTTCAAACAATGAGTGTCAACATTAGAGGCAAATATTCAAATTGATTTATAAAAGCCTTGCCTTTTTCCTCAAGATGATGAGAATATACCTCATAACGTGCAAATAAATCTGGAGAAGACCTCTGAGAGGGGTTGTCACATCCGTTGGCACAGGAGAGCTGTGCATATTCCACAATCAAAAATTCCTACACGTGTAAACAGCTTTGCCAGGCCGCGTTCTCCCAGAGGCTTATTTTGTGGAAGCCATCCAAGCGCCACCTCACAGGCCTATTCAAATGGGCTGACAGGTGAAGAAGAGTCGGAGGAGGAGGCGGTGTGGAGATGCCTTGATTGATGGGCCAATGGCACGCGGTGGCGGCTGAGTTTATGAGCCAGAGCAAATCTGAATATTGAGAACGCGGCAATCGTGTCACACTCGCCATATTAAGAATTATTTGACAATGCATTATGTTGGAGATCTGTCACGCAAAAAAGATGAGCATGCCCTCCCCTGCGGCTGAAATTACAACCTGCGGTGAAGTGAGGACCACCTCCCCCGCCCCACTTTGTGAATTCTCTGTGGACGGCTTTGACACGGGGGGCCCATTGACAGGGGCCCTCCTCACTTACTCAGAGTTAGTGACTGCCAAAATAAATGATAAAAAACATCAGTATGCATGGATTCCACTTTTGTGTCCTTTCTCAGATTTGCACTGCATTGTTGACCATAACCTTAACTTTGCATGCATTTCTTTCCTCCATAAACATGACCTTTAAACTTGAGCTAGCAATGGGCTCGTAGGTCTACACTTAGAGGCAGAAAATGGAACATGCTCCTCATGTGACAGCAGAAAAAACTGCTGTTTAACTCTTGATGTTGTGTCCGTTTTAGTTGATGTTTTTAAGAGTTCGCAGCTCTCTCCCGTTTAGTGGTTTACTGCTCCATGGAAATTATTTGGCCCATAAACATGCCACCCCGGGTCCATCCCCAGGCTATTTTACCCTGCAAACGACATGGTGCGAACAAATGGCTTCCACCTGGGCCTACTGGATCGGGATCGTCCGTCTTGGCTCTCCCCTGCAGCTAATCTTAGCTTTCTGAGCAGCACGTGACCATTTTTTGACCATAAAGGAAGCTTCATCTGGTTACAGGAGGCCTGGTGAGACTGCTGTACCGCCACTGATGATGTACAAGTGATCCTTTGACTTCTGAGCCTGTGTGTGCAATGTGTGTGTATGTGTGTGTGGATATCTCATTACAAGGTGTCAACCTGTTTTGTATTTGGACATTTTAATGAGAGAAATGAACCCCGAGGCTGTTTCTCTGTTCTTTGTCCACTAGACACACGCGGAGGAAAATAAAAAAATCTCTCGAGCTTCATCCCGCTTGTTTTTTTGTTTTTGCTTTTTTTTAGCATGTAGCTTGTGCGCATGAACTGAACATGACAATCAAGAGTGCGCTGTAATGACTTCAAGGTGTTAATCTGTTATTCATTTAGATGTGAGCCGTGTTCCTCCGAATGGTGGAGGAAACAAATCATTGGCCCTTTAATAATAATCAATGCCCGAACCCCCACCCACCACCACCACCCCCTCCACTTTCCCCGTGCATCATCTGGTGTGCTGTTTGTGTGTGTATGTGTATATGGTATGGTGTGTGGTGTTTCTAGGTGTACTCTGTGAGCCATGTTTTTTCCTCTGGGGGTCTCTTTGGCTGACCCCCCGACCCCTCTTTCTCTGAGGACAGCCAGCTAAGAACCAAGCAACATATCAAAGAGTGGGGGGGCACAGCCAGGCCACTGGGTTTCTGGCAAAATCATCTCAATAAATAAATATCACAAGACACCGCTGGAGGGAAAAGCTTTGATGTGGGGGGGTTGAGCCCCATTCTCTCTTTTCTCTCTCACTCTTTCTCAACTTTAATACAGGCGCTTCTCCTCTGGTGTCTTCACTCACCGCCAAACCCTCACCACTTGCTCTGACAAAATGGCTCATGTGTGCTCCTCTATACACATCTCAGCAGCGCCAAACGTTCAGGGGCTTGTAGTTTTCCTCTCAGAGGAGGTGAGAGTTGGAGAAGCACAGTTTTGTTATCGATAGGTCCAGGGCGCTGGATTGGTTATGAGCAGAGAAAAGCCTTTATTTACCTCCGCAATGTCGAGAAGCTCAGGTGAAAAACAAGTGCTTACACTTTGAAAAGATATTCACCAATGGCTGTTTCAGTTCAGTTTTAATTGTTTCCACAAGGTAAGATAAGAAAGGATTATTGTGTAGAAATACCCTGTCAATCATTCTTTTGATTTCTTATATTATGAGCTAAACAATACCGCATGTCAGTGCCCAACTGTGAGTAAATGAGACGTAATAGAAATTAGATCACAAAGCTTCTTTCCAACAGAAAAATGTTTCATTTTCTGCCGAAGCTTTATCAACATACTCTAATTATGTCACCTCCATAAATAAACTGTAATCTGCTCTTATATTTAACAAGGCAGCCCAGGAGTTTTGTCAGTGGGGGAAGGTTTTCAGCCCTGGAAAAGATAATAGATGGAGAAAATGTCCTGATGTAAGTGTCCCAAATTTGTTCAAGGGAATTGCAACACTTTGCTGGCTGTTGCCTCAGTCTGTCACTAGACAGAGATGCATTTTTTTATAGGGTGACCCTAAGGGATGAATCACAATGTCTACTTTATGGAGGAATAAATACACACACTGGACAGTACAAGCTATTATATTTTTCCTTTGCAGAGTTGCCTCATGCCCGTGTCTGCAAACACTGAACTTCAGCGCTGAGCACTGAAAATAGCTGACTACTCTAAAACATATCTGGTGCACTTTCCAGCAAAAAGATGTGTCATGTCAAGCGCTGTCTGCGGTGAATGGCCAAATGCGAGGCTGACAGCAGCATGGTTGAGGTGTTTGGTGTGATCTAAAATGAATATACAGCAGTATAACGAGTGGTCTTCTCAGGTCAGTGCACAGTTTTTTCCACTGCCTTTTTTCTCAGGTTGTATTGCTGTAAGGAAAGAGAAGATATTACATGATGTGAATCACATTGAGAAACTCTGAAAAGTTTCTAAAGAAGTCGAATACATATACTTTTGTCACTTATCTTTCATCCAGTTTGAATATAAGACCAGTTTTAAAAGGTATATAAAGCAAATATAAATGTCAGTGTTGGAAAAGTGTTTGTATTAATATCATAATATGAATTTGAACATATGAAATAGCCCTTGCTTGAAAAAAATTCTCTTCTAGCTAAAACACACTAAAAGAAAAAAGAACAATAATGATATTTCTTAAAAGATTTTTACAAGTTCCAGTCTTCAAACCAAATTTCACTCAGGTATTATATGCAGCCATTATGGCGTTAATCTCCATTAATAAAATGATTCATTTTGAAATCACCAGCTTGGTCTGCTCTATTTAACTTTCCCGTCCTCATCACCGTCTCCTGTCACTGAAAAATTCTCATCTAATGGTGCAACATGAACGAAAAAACAACACGATAACATGACACCACGATGAAAGTGGGTGCAGGAGGTGAGAGTGGATTGCCTGGAGGGTGAAATGTAGGCACATTAAGCTCAGAAATTGGTCAATAATGTTTTCCTCTCACTATTCAGAAGCAACTGAGTGGAATGTGGATTTGAGTGAGTGAGTGTGTGTGTGTGTGTGTGTGTGTGTGTGTGTGTGTGTGTGTGTGTGTGTGTGTGTGTGTGTGTGTGTGTGTGTGTGTGTGTGTGTGTGTGTGTGCGTGCTCTAATACACTCAACAGTACTGAGGTTAAACTGTGTGCCTCTAGGGAGCATGTTATTGACTGTTGACCAGCCCAAATTAATTTTCAACAAGCCTCTTCAGGGGAACAATGGAGATGGATTATCGTTGGAAAGGGCCTCATGCTTTACTCCAAGGTCCACTAAGTGGATGACTGGCCTCTTAATATGCCTCCACCTCACCTCAACTACAGTATGCTGCTTTTTGAGCCGTGCACATCCACTTTAAATTTTGAGGCGTGTTGACAGAAAATAGCTTTTGTTATCGCCTTTACACCCAAATTCTTTTTCCGATGACGCTGAGCGCCGTCATTATTTCCAAAGTCTCATCCTCGTATGGATTTAAATGTGCCTGTGTAGTTGATGTGCCTCAGCTGAGGAAGTCAAGCAGCTGAGTTAAACAAGAGGCCTCATTGTTAATTTGAGCATCCTGGCTTATTAGTTTGGTTTTGATCTATCGGAGGCGGCTGGGTGTCATCCCATCGCTTGTTTTCCCTCTCCCACTTTGAATGGTACAAGTGACAAAAGGCCTCCCACACACAGTAGCTGGCGCAGTGTGATCACTGCACGCTGAGACACAGGGAGGTGTCAGCACTAATCTCCTTTAAAATGGCTCTCTTGTCTTACATCCGATGCTCACAGCATATCCTCAACACTGTAATTGTGTCTACTCGATGAGACTTGCCGTCCCACTTTTACACCACTTTTGTTTCATACAGTGAGTGCGCGCCACTGAAGTTATGATACATTGCACTTGACTGAGGAGTTGAAAATCAGTGAAATGTTTTTACCTGCTATTCTCAGCCACATCAGTGTGTCTTGTGCTTTCTAATCTCCCATCACTAAAAGAGGTAATAAGAAGTAATATGCAGTACAAAAACACAATCTGCTCCCATTGTCAGCCTTGGGATGAAACCAACTTGTTAAGTATATACTCAGGCAAAGCGATTGAGACTGAATTTCACAAGGGCTTAGGAATACTAATTGACAACTGCCTCTTCTCTGGGGCCTATCTTCAGCACCTTGTAGGAAATGTGGAGCAGGATTTGAGGTTTTATTTTAAGGACTACTCAAGATTTTCTTTGGCAGCTAAAAAGAGGAAGACTGCCACCACTTTTAATTGATTACAGTGATGTTTTACATCCAGGCCCAGTGCATTAGCACACCTTATATCGCTGTTAAGTTGTCGTTTTATCTCCTGCTTCTGTCCTCTAGTTCAATGGCGAGCGATTCTCTCTTGGAGGAAAGATATTTAGATTTTGTGCTTGTAATATAATCTGATTTTAATTTGAGTTTTCTTATTTACTGGACGCTGTTAAATCACAATGCTGCTCTGGAGCTTCTTCGTTACATACAGTTGAATCGCACGCATTTTTTTTGTCTTTTAATGTTCATTGCACTTCGCCTTGGCCTCTCGGTGTCATCCTCTTACAAATAACATTTTTCATGCAGTGGAGTTGACAAAGTGGAAAAGATCTTCCGCACTGCGTCTGTGCTGTCACACAGCATAGGCCAGGGTCAGCTCAATAGCATCGCCTTTCATGCAGGAAGAAGGCTGTCATGGAGAGGAGGACGCAAGCCACTCCATTAATTCAACATTAACAGATGACGGAGATGCAGCCGTTTGGCATTTGGAAAAGACGTTACTCTGGAATTTTCTTCTTCTAATCCCTGAGCAGCGAGCATGCTTGCTGTGTCTCTGCAGTATTCAGTAAATATGAGAGAAGGCCCACAGCTGAGGTAGTTTTCCCAAGGTCACAGTCTGTGATGATGAGTAGCAGAGCTGACTTGATACATCTGGACTTCATTATAGGAGGCTGGAACATGCTCTGCTATCATTCCTGCTATCTGCTGAGGGAGATGGAAGACAGCCGAAGAATCCAACTTAGCAGGGGTTGTCTTCCATCTTTCCTCATGTTTGGGGGGTTCGCCTTCCATCTTCCTCTCATTTTTCCTTTTGTTATTTCGAATAACTTCATCTTTATCTCTACGTCTGCCTCTGAAGTGCCGTGTGTTTACGCAAAATCCATGTTTGGCATACTTGTCGAGACTGAAGTGAAGATTGAAGTGCTCGTCAGCGCTTGAGCTTCAAGTCTGCCTTACTTGGATGATCTCCCCAACCCCCCACCCCCGACCCTTCCACCCCCTTTCACTTTGCTGAGAAAGTTTCTTCTTCCTCTCCCATGCCTCGTTGATGCCCCGGAAAAGTCAGAGCTAAGTCAGAGCTCTCCCCGTCTCGCCCCCAGGACAGAGAGCACCTAGCCACATGCCTTGTAGGCTCGCCAGGAGCTCAGCGCCTCTGAACTGACTGATTGCCACTCAGACAAAAAAAAAAAAAAAAAACACCCACACGGTTGCCATGCTGCCATTTGCTGCCGCGCTCGCAAACATGGAGCACATCAAAGCAGCATATTCACTTACCCCCTCTCCACACCCTCATCAAGCCATACACCCCATTCCCAAATGCCCCCCATGCAATCCTCCTCCTCCCTACCTACCCAGCCTGCCTTTCTCTTTGCCCATTGTACATTTCGCACATGAAATCAAATTGGCTAATTTTCATCGGTGTGTCAGAAGCGGCGCGCTGGACTGTGTGGCTAAGAGGAAAAATCAATGGCGCCCTAAGTGGGAGATCAAACTCAATATGTAGGTTTGGATTGAGCCATAGTGTCTTCATTAATATCTATCATTCATATCAAGAAACAACAGGGATCCATTATTGATATCTGGCAGCTAAAGTTGCCTCACCTTGAGAGTTCCGAAGGTGAAAAACAACATAGCACAACTGGGTGTTTTTTTTTTATTACTTTATTTATTTCTGTTTCCCTCTAGTGAGATGTCACTTCAAAAACAACCCGACCAAGGAATGTTATTGTGCTGAAAGAATGTCAGCCAGTTACAATAGGCTGCTTAATGAGGTAGTGTGGCAAACTTTCAGGCAGGCCATAATATGAATTATTTGTCATTGGCTCTGTGTATGTGTGTATGTGTGTGTCTTTGGAAAGGGCCCAGTGTAAAGCGGGATGAAGGCAGGCCTTGATGGAGAGATGTGGCACTAGCCTGGGGGCTCGCTCCACTGTGAGGGTAGTTAGCTCGCTGCACACCGCCATCATTAGGGACTAGGGCACTTGTGCAGGGAAGGTGACACACGAGCTTACATTCAGACAGCAGCACATACACATAACACCTGTATATATGCTGCACCTCTTCTCTGCAGCCTTCTCTCTCTCCGTCCTGGCCTCACACTTGCTCTCAAGTTATTATTGCTCTGTAATCCCTGAGTCCTCACATGAAGCGCTATTTAGCTGAAATGCAAACCAGGCTTCTTGATAATAAATGCACAATGACCAGTCTTTGAGTAACCTTTAAAAGTGGATGAATGAGATGTGTATGGTCCTGTAGCACAGAATAAACAGTGTATTTCTGCAGAGCATTGATACGGTTGGTAATCAATACCAGTGGCCTAATGGTGACTTGCAGATGTTTCTGGCTTTCCAGGACCATTTCCTCTTCATGGTCAATATTAGCTGTGCTGAGCTGCCAATATTGGTCAATTATGCCTGCATTAACTGATTTTCTGACCCCTTGGGGCCAGAGGAAACAAGTTGCGAACGCATTGACATATTATCACCTTGTAAAGTGAATATGGCATATTAGATAGCAAACAGCTGCTTATTCATTGGCCCATTGACAGGGGCCCTCCTCACTAACTCAAAGTTAGTGACTGCCAAATGAAAAATGATAAAACAAAACATCAGTATGCGTGGATTCCACTGTTGTTTTGAGTCTCAGATTTGCACTCCACAAACATGACCTTTAAACTTGAGGTAGCAATGTAGCAAGTAGATATGGAGCAACATTAGCATTCATAAAGAAAGAGTCATGTCGTGAGTCATGTTTTGGCTGACTGACTCCTCTGGGACACGTGTAGCTGGGCAGGTAGTGTACAGTGAGTTTTAGATCTTTTTTTTTTTTGAGTTAACCAAAATTATAAAGCGGTGGGCCAGAAAAACCAAAACAGTGAGCTGAAAGACACTAAAGCGCTCTGGTGAGCTGAGGGGAACTGCAGAGTTAGGTGATTTGATGCATTTTTAATATAAATGTATATCTCAATCAAGCCGTGAATTCACACTTTTCAGCAGCTGTATCCAAGACATAGTTAGAATTAATTAGTGCTTAATAAATGACTTAAACAATTGATTGATTTTCTGTCAATAAAATCAGCTAATCAAGGCATTCCCGAATCTTGCACAGCACACCTTTGACCTCGTCACTCGTGTCTGTGGTTTGAGTAGATGTGGTTTGAATAACACTCATCGTCAGTCATGGCGATGCACTTGTCAGACATATGAGGATGCTCCAAAGGCAATCGTTTGTCCCGTTGGCTCGTGTGGCACAATGCAAGGAGCACAATAGACATTCAAATCTGTTTCTTCTTTCAGCTCTGTGTTGCCCAACTGTTGCCACCACATGACCTTTGGTTTCATACATCAGACGATGTGGCATTTAATTTTCAAGGGGCGGATGCAGGTTTATGAGAGAGACTGGAGCTGGAAAAGTAAAAAGGCTCTCTGTGTTCTGGTCTGAATTGCATGTATTTTTTTTTCTGATGGAGCAGCCCTGCGCTCCCTGTTGCTTATTCCTCTCCTCTGTGTACTTGATCGCTACTTTCGTTGTGCCTCTTTTCAGGATCTATTGTAGTGCAATACACACAATATGGCCTTAATGGATCCAAAATCTCTCTGATTAAAGATGGCCTTGTTACTGGCACGCCGCAGGATAGTCCTTTAGGGAAAGCATTGTGCACCAAATTGTACCAAATTTTCCCCTGTGTGGTAGCCCCTATTTATTCCTCAGATAAAAGAGACTCTTTCATACAGAAGGAAAAAAAAAATCTCTCAAAATACCCACCTTTCATGTGCATCATTTTGTTCTTCAAGGTTAGAGGACAATTGTTACTCAATAAAGAGTGGGGGGATTCTTTCAAAAACTAGTTTTGGAAAAGAGGAGGCTATTTAGTTTACAAGTTACTAAGTGGCTTGTATTAGAATTGATGAAAATGGGTATAAACAAGGGGTTTTGAGCATCAAGAGCTAATGAGAAGAAGAAACTACAAACATTTCAAAAGCATATCACTTTTGCTTTCTAGGCTCCTGCCGTCCGGGGCTTCTTTTACTCGTTTACTGTATGAGTTTCATGTGTTTTACTGAAACTGCATGCATCTCAGTCACTTGTATTTCCAAAACACAAAGAATATAGCGACATATGGCCAACATATAGCAACAGATAATCCTTAATGTGAGCAAAGATGAAAGGATGTGGGAAAAGGATGCAGCCAAGACCAAAATTTAAAACAAAGTCCTTAACTTTTTTTTTTATTTTGCTAAACTGACAACAGAGAAAAATGGTGGCATCCCCATGAACACTTCGACCTTTAACCGAAGTACTGCAGCACCACAGTCCTCTTTTAAGTCAGAATGTGACCAGAGCCTGCACTCACTATCCATCAGATGTCTGCTGTGACTCTGATAATGTAGCCTGCACTCTTTTTCCACAGAGAACTTTCTGAGAAATTTCCAAAAGGCCTTTTACCTGCAGTGCACTACTGTGAATTACCTTCTTTTTTCCCACCACTGTTTGAGACTCCAACACAAAATCATTCGAAACACTCAGACCTCGCTGTATTTTATTATTTTTTCACCGTCGTCTCCTTTGTCGTCCTATTCTCTCTCAACCTCTTCACCTACGCTGTAGAGTGCAAACTTGTAATAAGTATTGACGTGACCTCAAAATCCTTTACCTCTGTGTTTTTTTTCCGACAATCCTGCAGCAAATCAATTGACTCCCGTTCATCCTTAGACGCGACTTAAATCTTGAGATCATGAGATACGGTCAAGAACAGCGCGAACAAGGCTCTGGCTCAGTATTCCAATTCCCAAACAATTACTCAAGTGCATTTTGAACCTATGAATTTTATTGGCCGCACAGTGGTTCTTCTTTAGGGAGCAGCATATCAAAGTGCGCGAGGAATGAATGAAGGTTTGCTCCTCACTGATGAAGGTCACAGCAGGGCTTGAATGTGCCAGAGACAGTTTCAATACATTCTTTTGAACTATAGGTGCAATTCAGGCTTTTTAATTGTTTTGCTTCAAGAGCGTTATGAGAACTCCTTTCACAAAAAGCAAGGGCTCCAAAACTCGCCTGCACAGAGAACCCGCAGTGCGACCCTCCGTCCTTTTTTTCTTTTAACTCTGTATTAAACCTAATTGGGGTGAAAAGAGGAATGTCATTACGGAGGACAACATAAATCTGTTCATACGAAGCTGTATGAAAATGTGTGGCATTTTCATCTTGGGCAAAGGAGATTGTTGATGTTTACGCTCCGCTGTGGCCATTTCTTCAACCTTTCAATTTTGTTCTACCACCGTGATCAGGGTCAGTGGTATGCATCTCGTTTTTTAATAGCATCCAAAACAATATCTTTTTGTGCTCTCTTTGTTGTAACCTAGGGGACATACTTAATGTTGTGCAATGTTTTCTGATTTGTATGCTTGCCTGCAGCGATGGCCTTCAACATTGTTCCTCCATGCCACGCTGACATCAAAAAATGTCATTTCTTTACTCAGGTATACAACGCCTTTTCTCCTTCTTGAAATGTAATAGAATCGTCACGGACGCTCCCATGTTATACATCGCTAGTAGGTTTATAGTTCAAGGATATAGCCCACACAAATACATTAAGTGTGCATATTGTATACATTCAAAGGGAACAAAGAAGAGTCCCACATTTGCTTGATCATAACTGAACCCATCCCCCTGGTTTGAGTTCTTTTTTGCTCTGTATTCACTAGAGGACTACATTACATTATGTACATGTACAGCATGCACACTGCACCTCAGCTAGACTCTAATACTTTTTTGTTGTTTGCTTGGATACTTTGTAGTAAAGCAAACTTCAAATAAATAAGAAATCAATTCTGCTCTCCACAGTGCCGAGTGAATCTATAAAATGTTGCACTCACTTGCGAACACGCACACACAGACACTGTTTTCTTGCAACGCCGTTGTTGGTCCATTGAGAATGTCACATTTTGACTGCAATGTAACGCCTGTGTGCTGTTTCTAATGCAGTAAAATTGTACACAAAATTCCTGATTTAGCCACTGATGGAACGCTGAAATGCTGCAAGGGCAGTATTGCCCAGGTGAAACTACAAGAAAAATGACTGGCAAAATAAAACCACTGCTGTTATACAACACCCAACAACCTTTGTATTAAAATCAGTTTCGAAGATGCTGAACGTGCTGAGAGACGCCTTACGCTGATGTCTGAATACTTCAAATACCTGAGCGAACGGACGACCACACTGCGTGCAGTAAGCGCCCTTTGTCAGCAAGAAACAGGCTTGTTTAAAGGTTCTCCAGCATGTCGCTGAATCTCTACCTGCTCCAGAGGTGCTGCTCTGAGCTAATCTGGAACTCTGTCCTCCATGTAGATGGAAGCAAGGGCATGGAGGATTTTCCTTCAGGGATTAGTCGAGTATCACTATACTATTAATTAAGTGTTCGAGGTCCATTTGTATGGGGCGCATGTATGGCTGATGGTGGTCAGATAATGCAGGCTAAGAGATGTGTCTTATCTAAGTGTTAGGGATCAGAGCAGCATCAATTTTTTTGCAGTCGTTCTCAAATCTCCCTTTGTTTTCCAGCATCGCCTCCTCCACACACAGTTCTGTACTTTCCGCTTTTCTTTCTGGTACTTAGCTCAACAAATCTTCAAAGCACGGCTGATTTGCCTGTGCTTAATACCTATGCAATAGGTTTAGTCTGTACCTGACGAATGGTACCAAATACAACCCTGATTCCACAAAAGTAAAACATAAATAAAGCTGAATGTGATAACTTGCTAACTCTTTTTTGACATAGACTCAATTGAAAACAATACAAAGACAGTATATTTAATGTTTGACCTCATTAGCTTCATTGATTTTTGCAAATATCTGTTTATTCTGAATTTGATGCAGCAACGCGTTTCAAACAAGTTGGGACAGGAGCAGCTAAAGACTGGGAAAGATGTGCAATACTCCAAAAACACCTGTTTGGATCATTCCACAGGCAAACAGGTTCATTGGTAACAGGTGAGAGTATCATGATTGGGTTTGAAAGGGGCATGCTGGAAAGGCTCAGTCGTTCAGAAGCGAGGATGGAGCGAGGTTCACCACTTAGTGGACACATGACTGTATAAAGGATGTTACTACATGAGCTCAGGGACACTTTGTGAAACTGTTGTCAGTAAACACAGCTTGTTCGTCTGTTTTTATTCATGTTTTACACAGAGTCCAATGTAATCGGGGTTATACGTACTAGCCCTGATCCTCCTCTCTGTCTGTACGTAACGACCTTGTGCAGATGTGCATGTCTTTGTTAAGCAACAGTTGTTTCTTCTTTGATGAAATCCAAACTAAACAGATTTTAATCACACAAGCTGCTATCAAGATGCATTTTTATGTGAAATAGAGTCCGTTTTAGTTGCAAGACACAATCTGGTCAATGTTAATATCTGGATACTAGATCTACTCTGAAATCATTAGCTGTATTTGTTCGTAAAACCCGGACAACAGGGTTGTTTTTTAACGATGACCCAGATTTTATGATTAAATTGAAAATATTGTACTGTGATCTGACTGGGTGTAAATGATCTCAGGTTTGCACCGACACTGATGAAATAGTGCAGCATAGATAGAGCAGTTGTCACCTTGCAGTTATCTTGGAGAAAGTGATGATGTGGGCAGTAAAATTTAGATTTTCAGTTGTGGAAAACAAAAACGTCACTTCAGTTTTTGTCTTTTTTTAGTTGATGATCCACATTATTTTTAGCATATAGGTGAGCAAATACAGTTTACGTGACATCTGTGATCATTTGAATGAAACATACAGACCCTGAAAAAAGGTTTATATTTTATATAACCAGTAAATGTAAACTGGTGAGGATCTGGGGTCACTGTTAAATCAGTATTAATGAGTCAAATGTGAAACAGTGTGTGATGAGTTGCCTGGCTGAAAGCTGCGTATAGATTAATGACTGATATGAAGCATTTTGTTAAGTCGTGTCCAGCAGGAGTTTCTTGACCTTAAAGTTCCTCTGCCTTAATGTTTTGCATAAAATTGTTGATACTTTGATAATTTCTTGCTCTTTGTTGATGCACACAAGGGTAACAGTGTGTGCCCTTCGTTTACAAGGTTACTTGATGTTAATATAATAAGTAGATAAATGCATTTCATGAAATCTGATAGAGTATTTCAGTATGTGCTCAAAAGCCAACAGATCATTTACTATTACTCTACTCATTTTCTTTTGAGATGCTCAGTAATTACGTCATGTTCTTTGACAATTCTGTGTAAACTAAAGAGGAGAAATGCAACTGGACAAGAGCCTAAATGCCGTTTGAACATTTTATTAGGTTGCCGCACCTGCCAGTGAATTTCAGAATAAAAAGAGGACAAAGATGTGCACATACTAAGTTGCTTTTATTAATACAGAACTGCATGCTACAGAGACTGTACAGCATAAACATTTATTCATTACAAAAAAACATGGTTTTGGAACCATTTAAAATAACAGGAAAAAACAAACGAACAAAAAGATAAGAGCATAAAATAGAACAGGAACATCACAGCCGTTAAGGAAACATTCAAACTATTTATCATTAGCATCTTAATAAACCAGAGAAGAAATCGACAGATTACAGTCGCGTCATGTCAACTACAATGGCACCGAGTGGATGATTCTCTTGTAGCTTTTTTTTACAGCCTCTTGCAACATCAACATGCCTATTTTTTCTATCTACCTATATGTAGTAGTGTACTTAAAAGTGGCAGTTTGTGTATTTTTTTGTATTTAATAGTTTTTTTATGAACCTCCTAATATACATAATTTGGCCCTTGTGGGTTTATACAGTATGATGTCCGCCTTTTTATTAAGTTTAAATTTTAATATTTGACAATTTGCTACCAAACACATTTGTTATAGCAACATTTATACTACATACATAGCAATCTATGTAACGTCACAGCAAAGAATGGTATCGAAATAAAAAAAAAAACAAACGACAACAAAACAAAACAAAAAAAGATCCCTACAGCATGGTTAGAGGGGCAGAGAAAATTATCACAAAATTTGGCACGGAAAATCTGTACACGAATCTACAGTCTTGAGAGATGTGACTGTGCAATAAAAAAGAAGGGCTTTAGACACTTTTCCAACTACTGAAGACACGGTACCCACTGTCTCTTGTTTCAAGTTTTCTTTTCTTCTTTTTGTAAAATGGCTTATAGACGCATTTCTTGAAATGAAGTTGTGCATACTTCTGTTCATGAGATCTACACAGTACACTGAGTGGAATCCAGGTTTTCAGTGAGGAAAGAAATCAATAACAAAAGATTTGCCTTTTAAAACCTCCTTGTAAAAATGGATCATTCATATATAAGTCGCTTACCTTAAGAAAAAATATTTGTACAATGTATTAAGAAAAAAAAAAGTCAAAAAGAGACACATACAAGATACAACAAGCAATCTCTAAAGCAATAAATACTACTGGTCCTAGCGTTGTGACATTTTGAATTTAATAACCCTCAACCCTCCCACCCCGACCTCCCCTCAAGCCCACCCAACTTGCCTGACTCCACCCCAAAGGTAAACAACAAAGAAAAAAAGACAACGCAGTGGAAGAATGCATATTTAACACAGTAATCCCCCCCCCCCCCATTATTCTGTACATTTAAACAAGAACAAGTAACATCACAATTAAAGTTGTTCCTCAGAGAGGTGTCACCGCTAGCCTCATGCCCTCCTAGAGTTTGAACAGATGTCAAATGATTGGTTCGCAAGCTCGTATTTAATACAAATAAAGAAGGAGAACCAACTCTTTCAAGAAAAGGGCTCACTGAATAATCTAGCCTACCTTTTTATATCCGTCTTTTAAACATTTTGAAGTTGAACTAGATAATTTTTCTGTTTGCACTGTTTAACACTACAAAAAAGACAAAACAAAATTCATAAAAATTTTGGCAGATTCACAAAGCTATACTACAGCTCATTGTATCATTTCTTTATAATAATTAGATTTTTTGATAATGATGGGTCAAATATTGACCAATGAACTTCAATAAAACAAAAACTAAAATTTCAAAGCCTTATGGCACAGAAACATAAAGAGAAAAGAACTGACGGCAAGTGAAATATAGCAGAGGGAGGGCCTAGAAAGGTGTGTGTGTGCAGAGCTAGAAAAGAGGAGAAGAATAAGGTAGACTATTCTATAGACTTGGTCACTAGCGACAGAGGCTGAGGGGCCGTGGAGGGGAGGAGCGAGTGGGAATGACACAGCGATGCCGAGGGCCGGGCCATTGAGGGCACCACAGAGGAGCCCGGCTGCCGCGAGGACGAGACGTCACCGTGCTCCAGGGCTCCGTTGTGGGAGGAGGCGCCGGGCGTTTTGCTAGCTGCAGCAGAGTTTTCCAGCTGAACCAAAGATGGTGGAGGCCCAGCCAGGAGGTGCGGGTGGTGGAGTGGCTGGTGGGCCGGTTTCATAGTCAGTGAGAGAGGTTGCATTTGTTCAGTCTGAGGTTTGGACTCTTTTGAGGAGGGGGAGGGAACCACTGAGGAGGGGGAGGATGGGGGGGAGTCTAGTATGCTTCCGTCCGTAGAGGGAGGACTGGCACAGCTGCCTTCACCTTGGATGTAGCGAATGCACTTTTTTTTTCTCCTGAGGGACAAGGCGAGAGAAAGAGAGCATCTTTTAGCATCACATCTTGAACCCGCATCGCCTCTTAGCACGGCTGCTCACTTAAATGCACCTCCAATCGAGGAGAACCCGCCACTTAAAACCGGTTTCGCGTAACAGATAACGTTTTGTAGGTGCATTTGAGTGGCTTCACAACCTCGCGCTAAGAGGAGAGGTGGTAGAAAAGACGGTCAATTTCCAAACACTAAACCATCAGACAGGACAGACATGAAGGAAAGATCACAGGTGAAGCACCTGGACAGGAAGCAGCAGGGAGATGAAAAGCACACAGAGAGGTGGTGATGATGATGATGAGAGAACAAAATGAAGCAGACTGGATGTAGTAATGGTTGCTCTCTGGATGTAAACTCAGCCTTTCTTACAGGCAGAGCTACAGCTGGGGATCAGCCTGTTCTCTCCAGCAACACGAGGTTACTGGACCTGTCTCTCTCCTCTACCTCTATCTGGCTCTACTCGCTCGTCTCCTGAGGGGACAGAGTTTGGATACGAGGCGAAAAAGTCAACAAGATCCACACTACCCCGTATGTGCCCCACAGACACAAGTGTGTGTGCGTGAGGGGTCAAGGCATCATGTTTGCATTCCTGCCTGGGGTCGGGACCCTCCCCCTGCCTGCCGAGTCCTGAGGCCAGGCCCGTTGCGCTCAGTGGAACCCGATGAATGAGCATGGGGAGGGGAGGAAAGTGGAGGGATGGAGGGGGAGTTGGGAGAGCAGAGGATTGGTGCATTTATCTGTGGTGACTCTGCTGCGAAAGCTGTGTTCAGATTTGGTTAAGGGGGAATCTCTGCCCACCTCATCTTTACCCTGACCCTGGCAGTGACCCTTCTCTCAGCTCTCCATTCTATCACGAGGATGCCTGAAGGCCACGGAGTATTAGTATTTAAGACTCGGGGAGGGACAGGGAGTCGGGTAAAAAGAAGTCTAAGGTGTTTAAAAAAGAGAGATTGAGGCTTTTGTGCCACATAAGGTTCATCTACTCTTCAATTAAGGTCATCAAATCAAACCTTTTCCTGTTATTCCGAGGGGGGGAATTCTACGTGTACAGAGAGAGCAGATTACTGAGAATGAAAAGGAAGAGGGACATCAACAAATCACATAAAAGGGCTCACGAAACCTTGAACGCATTCTAGGGTGAAAGACAGGCATGCATTTCCAATAAAGCTCGACAGTACAAGCACACAACAAGGGACGGTGTAGAACACTAGAAAAGTCTGGGAAAGAGTGGGGATGAGGCTTCTGAGTGCGCTCTACACGGATACTGTAGCACCGGGTGGTGCGGAGTATCGACCGCCCGTAAAAAGGTATCATTTTGCCACTACATACACATCTTGCTCTCGATAACTGTCTGTCAAACTGCAACAAATGAGCTAATATCCATTTTTTAACAGACATATCGATTCATAGTATGTGCCTGTGTATGTTATTGATTTCTCCTTCTCGGGGGAAATTACACCAGATGCATCTTTTAGGAAATGGAGCCCAGAGAGAACTTTTAACCTCTCGGCTCCTAAGACGAAAACTGAATTATCGCGCTTTTCCAGCCTCCTGATCTCATGATCCGCTATTATTGTTTAAGGAATAATGCAGCGTTTCTGATATCGTGCGTGTCAGCTGGGAGGGAGAGGAGAGAGCCAAGTGGAAACACCAACAATGGCGGACTGTGTGGAGCTGGGTGAGTGTGACGTCCTACTTCTTTTAAAGACAATTTTAATGGGGAAAAAAACAAGTAGAGGCGTTGTGTGAAATTCTTATTGCTTGAAATTGCGGCAAAACTGGGAAATGTCCTTTAAAAATAGGTTCATAAAGTGATAAAAATACAAATATCACATGACTGAATTTTGACTTTCGAGCCACATAAATGATCAAGACAAATAAAAGGTGTAGGAGCAGAAACAGACAATGTGTTGCAATGGTTGGTGCTGAAGAGTGAAGAGAGTGGGGCAGGGTGTGGTGCAAGCCAGACACAGAGAAGGGTATTACGTAGCAGAAACAAATACCTACCATGAAAATATTCCCAATTCAAAGACTGCTTGTGTCAGAACAGAAAGACAACAGGTAGGGACTAAGTAAGGGTTATTGAAGAGGAGTTTGGAGGAAGAAGAGGTGGAGAAGGAGGAGGAAGAGGGCACAGAAAAGAGTGTCACTGAGCAGGCCCTCAGAGAAAGCAGGGCTAAATTTGTAAGCATAACATTGTTATTCAAAGGACGCCAATTAGAACAAACATGACAGTTAAGATGGGAGGGAATTATCCACTGCCTGGAGAGAAAATGGATTTCAAACCATAACAAGTCCAAGAGTAACGTTATTCCAAATGACACGAGGAAACCCTGATCTTCAGCAAGATGTTTTGTTGACATAAAACGTTCGCTAATCTTATTTAGAAATCCATTTTCTGCCACCGGGCTTGAACCGAGTTCAATGAGGAAAAAAATTGCTGTGAGGGAATTTATAGCAGGAAGCTCCTCAGTAAGGAGAAGGAGCAGAAGAGTTTGCCATCTGTTACCACACTGATGGAAACGTGTTTTGGAGGGATATATTATTCAAGGAGAAGAAGCTGCTCATTGTGGATGTCTTCCTCCCATTGGTACTACAGCAGTTATACCTGCATGGTTTGCACCATAAACTCAGCTGGTCAAGCCCGAACAAGGCACGACACTTCTTTGGGGTATTTGCATCTGTTAGCCAAAGAGGTAGACAAAAACACACACACAGAGACAAAAAAAAGAAAGAAAAAAGAAAATGGACACGTCATTGCACAGACAAAAACATGTAGCCAGGGCTTAGGTTTAGGCTGGCAACACTGGGATGTCCTCCATATTGACCAAACCATCAGGCTCCAGATCCTCCAAGCCCCCGACCCTGCCAGTTTAGGATTTCTGACCAATCTCAGTGAGGCTTATTGTACTGTACATCCTGCAATGAAACCCCCATGACCCCTGAAATGTCTCTTCATCGACACACATGCATCATTCACACAAACACTCTGGCATATGCAGTTAATACCCTTCTTCCCAAACAGGAGGTAAAAATCAAATAGTGGGAACCTAGAGATAGACCGGCAGGGCGTGGCTGGAGGAAGCTGAGAGGTCACGATAGCCTGGCGGGACAGACAGAGGGAGGGGGGACGGGGGGAAGAGAGGAGGAAGAAAAGGCAGCAGCAGCAGCAGCAGCAGCAGAGAGCGAAGGAGGAAGTCCCAGTGTACTGTTGGCCAGCCCTCACCTGGCCCTGGCCAGTGCAAGCACACACCATACACACCTGCACGGGCCACACCAGTTATTCTGTTGATCGAGCCCAAAGCGCGCTCGACACTTCTTAGGAGCGCTCAGGTCTGATGCCGCAACAGGGAGGGGAAGCCAGCAGAGAGGAGGAATAGAACCAAAACCATAAGGAACAGAAATCAAAAGGAGGAGAGAAATAAGGAGAAAAAACAGGTAACAGTGAATCTATGAAGCTTGGCAGTGGCTCATTGTGCAAGAACCCCCCCCCCTCCCAAAAACCCCCTTAAAGCCATTCTCAAGAGTGCCTTCAGAGATAAAAACTGAACACAATTAGTGTGTTCCAGACATTAGTAAAATCAAAATGCATGCAAATCATCAAATTAAGGCATTAATATGGAAACAGTTGCTCTCGGTCATGTAATCTAAAGTCTAGCTGGAGTTAGAGCTGAAGTGCTTATCTGGTGGAGAGGATATAAACGGCGCAAATGCAGACTGGGTTCATTTACTGGTAGATGTTATCAGTGCAGTAAGGGGTTCAAAAAGACAGGGTCAAGGTGGGGGGGGGGAACTAGGCAACAGTAGTAGCAGAGTGCTAAAACAGCACGGTGTGAGTTAGCCCTAGCCAGGGGAAGGATTAAAAAGGCTGGAACCTGAAGAGGGAATCTACTCCTTAGACCTGGCATCAAACACTTGACTGTTTTCCATCAACTCTGGCTGGCTGTTGCAGAAAAGCTGCCAGTCACTTGCTAAATCTACCCAGTAACCGTGTCGTTATGAGAGGCAGAGCAGAGTGACGGCAGAATACTGTGGCATTTGAGTCCAGGTCTTGTCGAGTAGAGACAGATTTGAAGCCAAACTCATGCTGGCCTATAGGAAAGGCACAAGCGCAGCTACTGAAGCATATAGATTAAGGAGGTTTACCCTGACATCATAACCCTCAGGTCATACTCCTAAGCTATAATCTAGTCTTTATGTCATCAGTTCCTCAAGCATAGTGCATAGTGACTTTGCCAAAATACGGAAAATGCTCTGAGCTAAATAGCAACATGTGTAAATGGAGATAAATTAGATATAATCTAGCTTGAAGTCAAACAATAGCAACATTTTAAGAAAAGAAAGCAGCAAACAAAGCAAAAAGAGCATATTTCAAAAGAGAATTTAATCTTAAACCTGCCTAATATAGCACATTCATTGATCAATAAATATACATTAATAAAAAAAAAAGAAGAAAAAATAAACAAGTTAGTAATTTAATACTCAAAATGACATTAGCACCTGTAATCGGAGGGAGTGAAAGGCAAGGGTTTGGAAAATATTCTCTGTGTTCTGAAAAAAAAAGAACAGATAGAGAGGCCTTCAAGAAGAAATCCGTCACCAAACGAGCGCAAAATACATAATAACAAGTCGCCATTTCTCCTCACAACACGATCAGAAGAATATGAATCATGAGAATAAAAATGGATAAATCATAGAATTAGCAAACCTCCTTAATTTTAGGATTTAAGTGATTTGTCTTATGTTGATACAAAAGCATGCACGAAAGCAAGCAAGGGGCAGCCCAGCAAGCACATGCACACACACACACGAGCACACGCACACGCACACACACACACACACACTGTACTGTAGTGCTGTCTATCTGCAGGGCACAGGCATTATAGAACGGGGCCACGCACACAACACTAGCAAAGTTAATGGCTCTCACAATGCTTCAACTTCACATTCTCCAAACATACATATCACAATACCAGAACGCTAAGGGGCAAAGTGGGGAGGAGGGTGGAGGGGGGGTTGGTGTCAAGAGGGGAGGTGAGAAGGAGTGTGGGGGGTCATGCATATTCAGTTGTTAGCTGGGGAAGGCTAGGGGAAAATGGGAAAAGGGGGGTATTACAAGCAACTCTACCATTTAAATATTGCATTGGGTAGCATAACTATACCAAAAAACAAAAAAAATGAGAAAAAAGCCAGGCACAATAACACACACACACGCACACACGCGCACGCACACACACACACACACAAAAGAAACATAACCAAAAAAAAAACACACTAGCTTGACTTTTATCTTGCAAGATGTCACATCTGCCTGACACATGATGGGGCTCTTCTAATATGAGAGATAATTGCAGCTCACTTACCATTGCTCTCTGCTTGCTGCTTTTCCCTTTTTCTCTTCTTCCTTTTCCCCTGTTGGTTAGCCGCCAAAAAAATAGAAAGAAAAAAATAGACACAGACAGGAACCTTAGTTATTATATTGCAGAATGCCCAAAACATGAAACAGAGAATAGGACTCATCTTTGTGTTTACTTATTTATTCATTCATTCTTTCTCTGCCTTTTTTTTTTTCTTCTGTCTCTGCCCTCCGGTTTGTAACAGCCACTGCAGGCCAGACCAGAATTCTCCCGCCTCTCTCTGTTTTCTGTCTTTTTATGCTGTTTTCTTCTTTCTCTGTAATCTTTTGTCTTATTTTCCTCTGCTCTGTGAACATCTAGACATCTCGACTAGCTTCTGCTTTGGAAGACAGATTTCTCTCAGGCTGCTCGTGGAAAGCTGGTCAGCTTGATCCCAAAACTGACCAGAACTGATGAGAATCTGCGCACTTATGTGTCAGAACAAAGCGTCTGGGCCGCAAAGCGTTCACCGCGCATTCATGTGAACAACATCATGGCCAGACTGTTACAAATATTCCTCCATGTCATAACAAGACGGGTCTAGGTCAAAGCAATTTGTCCAGCCTCAGATATACATATCAAAAGAAAATTACAGGAAGAAAGCGATCCCTCAGGCTAGATAAGAAAAAAAAAAAAGCAAAAGAGCGAGCTCATCCTGGTCATGTCACCTAGTGAGAGGGGGAGAGAACAGGCCGTTACGACTTGTAAACTTAAAAACTTACATAGTTGTCTCGTGCTGACCAGCCTGGGTACAGCTGCATGTGGAGCTGTCGCTCTTTCCTGGCCAGCTCGTAGTACTTGGCCTGCTCCTCCCGCGATAGGGCGTGCCACTGCAAAGTGAGAAACAAGGCACAGAGAGAAGACATGGAAAGATTTTTACCCTGAACAGGAAATAATAGAGGTACACAGGTTATGAATTAGGCTACAATCTACAATATTGAGTCTTTTTAATCTTCTAACATGCCAGCGAATCCCAATCATGGTCCTCCATTACCACAACTCTTGATCTCCACCTTGAACCCCGGGTGTGAATCAGCCCATGTTTAGAATAAAAGTAGCCGGGCAGTGGGTCCCCATTGAGAACCTCTATGACAGTGTTTCTCAATTCCGGTCCTCGGGCCCCCCTGCCCTGCATGTTTTAGATGTTTCCGTCCTCCACCACACCTGATTCAAATGATCAGCTCGTCATCAAGCTCTGCAGTGGCCTGATAACGAGCCGCTCATTTGAATCAGGTGTGTTGGAGCAGGAAACATCTAAAACATGCAGGGCAGGGGGGGCCCGAGGACCAGAATTGAGAAACACTGCTCTATGATAAGCTTGACCATCACAGTGTTGGTGTGTGTCCAATGAGCTGTCAGGACTTACCCTCCGCCCCAGGATCTGGTTGATGGCAGCACTTTCCTTCAGTGTGCACTCAGCCACCACCTTGGCCCGCATCTCCTTCATGTAGAGCATGAAGGCGTTCAGAGGTTTCTTTATGTGGACCTGTTTCTTTTTCTCCTCTTCCTTTTTAGCGTCTGACTGTTTCCTGTGGAGGACAAGAGGACAGAAAGGTGAGCAGAGCCGAACTCCGACGAAGCTCCGAGGCTGAAACGTGAGTTTAGGGCGGCCAAAGTGTACTCACGAGCTGTTGAGGGAGCTGATGTCGCTGTGGGAGGATTCCTGCTTGACGTTGGGTGTGACGATGGCTGGGTGAGGGATGCCCGTGGTGTGCAAACTGTGGTGAGGGGGCACCATGTGTGGGGGGAACCTAGAGGACAGAAGACTGTGTAAATCGTCAGAATGGACACGGGTGAAATGAGAAGATGGAGCACATGTATACACAAGACTAAAGACCAAATTCCATTCCCATCTTTTAATGACAAGTCAAAGCAGTTTTTTCCCAATTTCTTTCACAGAAACAGAATTTGCCTTTAGTCACAAAAAAAGACATAAATGCACATACAAAACATCCACATGAAAACGTCCAAGGCCGAGTCCTGCGTTATTACTCGCGAGGAATCAGATTTTACCACTCAAAACGAGCGTTAGGTCGGTTTAATTTGATCACAGAAACCAGCCTGGACAGCTAAACACCCCACACAAAGCTATATACAGTACCATTATGACAAACCATCACTTGACCATCAGTAAAATGTTTTGAAAAAGCTATATTGTGTGGCAGCAAGAAAGCACAATTGCACAAGGATAAAACTCTTGAATGCCATTTTGGAACGACCCAAAAAACCAAGATGCTTAACACTCGAGCTGAGCGCGGTTTTGTCGCCTTTATTTAAAGGCAACCTCGCTCAGATTCATAATCTGCGTCCTCACGATAGAGGCAACAATACATGTCACAGAGTCAATGAAACGTGTTGGCTTGAGGGCTCTATGCACCTTGAACTTGTCTACAGCTCCAGAGAGACCGTGCAGACTCTCATCTATCAGTGCTGGCGCTGATTACACCCCCTCCCCTCGCCTCACATTTGGTTTTTGAGGAAAAAGTTTGTGCCTGCCTTAACGACTGTCACCTATGAGAGCTGAGGAAGGGGTTTCCAAATAAGATTTAAGTCACGGTGACAACGTCTTTCATCCGTAGATGACAACTCATTGTAATATTGGAGGAAAACTGCATCTGTAGCAGTTACATTGATATGAAAATGCCGGGTTTTGGAGGGGTAAAGCTTGAACCATTATCTCTTATCAAGGAATATTGCAAACTAGATTAAAATGTTCTATCAAAGTCTGGTATCACTTCAGGTATTGGGTCTCCATTTGCTTCCCCCCATTCTTTTCTGCCAATTCAGCACTGTCAGCAGCACTGACATTTTTATCTTCATCCCTCTACACTCCTATCATCATTTCATCATCTCCAACCGCTGCACGCATCGAGGCCAGAAACCCTTATTTATGAATTCGTTTCAGTGGCCAGAGCAGCTGTGAGACGCCGCTGTACTGTATGTGCCGGCGTATGTATCACACTAATTATTTGTGTCAGGTCATTTGAACGTGTGCGCGTCGATCTGCATGTGTGTGTTTACAGCGCGGCGCCTCAGCTCCACGTGACCATACACAAATTTAAGAGAAGAGAGGATGAAGGAGGAGAAAAAAAGAAGGAATAATTCTTTTTTTTTCTTTCTTTCTTTCTTTTTTTTTTTTAAAGCAGCTCATTATCCGGCTGTGTCTGGCTGCATGGCTCCGAGCCAGAATATAATGATGAGGATAAACTCGCCAGGAACAACTAGTTTCTGTTGGAGGCCATCTCAGGGGAGTGCCAGCGCGCTCCCCCCTCAAACTCTTTCCCTCTTTTTCTCCTTTCCCCTCTTCTCCCTTCATCACTGACACATTGGTGTTTGTGCCATGTCATCCGTTGATGGGGAGCTCGGCAGCAGTGGCTGCATATCGCCCATCATTAGGGCTGCTGCATTTTCCTCTCTCCCTGTTCACCCTCCCTCCTTCTCTCTGTGCACTTGTTAAAATTTCCTCTGTTCCAAGATCTATTTTTTCTTCTTCTCCACTCCTCCCTGTCCCCTCACCACCTCCACGCTCCTTCGCCCCCCCACCCCACCCCCCCTCGCCACTCCTCCCACTGCCACTGCATGGCCCAGGTTATGGTTTAAACATGACGGCCATCCCTTTGAAGCGCGGGGGCATCATCATCATCATCCGGGCTCATCAGCAGCAAGCAGCGCCTTGGACCAATTTAGCCAACACAGAGAGGGGAGACGCAGTGGAGACCCCCACCCATCCACCCACCCCAACCCTGGGGCTCCTACGTCTCAATCTGAAAGGTAAGAATGGCTGGCAGTGCTGGGGTGGGGGTGAGGGGGGAGGGGTCACTGGCGCAGCAAGCCCAGTGTCAGCCAGTGCCATTTAATTGCCAATGCGAAGCAGTAGCCCCCGTGCCTGTTTAATGTATAATGATCCGGCCGGTGCGCTTCTCCCGTTCCCAAGGAAAAGAGAGGGAGCGGGATGATGGGGGAACATATCAAAGGGCAGGCTTAAGCATAAGGGGCAAAGGGGCCTTCACATCCTCCCACCTGTCACACACACACACACACACACACACACACACACACACACACACACACACACACACACACACACACACACACACACAATATCAGGGACCTGCACTGGCTCCAACCCCATTATCAAAATAATGTCTTTCATTTGCTCCACTGACTGTCTCTACTCTCCTTGGCTCTCTTTCCTCCCGTCCTGAAAGAATGCATTTTTTAACAGGACCTAGGTGTAAGGTGCTCATTGCAGGACTACCAGGTACCAGGATCCCTCCCTGCATCCTAATTCAGTTCGGGCTACGTCACAGGGGACTGATACTGAGGCGCCGCGCTCCTGCAAAGAACTGGCTCCCGACAAGAGTACAAGGCCAGGATGTCTTTTCTCTGCGATTTCCTCCGCTCAGCCTGCTCCCCGCAAATCGTTTGAGCTATCACAACAGTCTGGTCCGTTCTTTGAACAAAACCAACTGGCTGAAGGCTATGTATGAAAGGCTTCTGCCATTTTGCTGACACAATTAGACAGATTTTTACTTGATTTTGTCAACAAATTGATTCTTTTCCTTTGCCCTGTCAAAGTCTGAATTTAGGGTGGGGTTTTTATGTGTGAGGAGGGAGGTTGGGGGGATTTTTTTTTTTTTTTTGGAGGGGAGAGATGTGTTAAACCCTCCCATTCTCCAGAGAGCTCCCAGAGCCCTCCATCTATTCAGTTATACTAATTCAATTAGGGGCCTCATCACAGAGCATTAGCTCTTCCCCATGGCCAGTCCCCCCCCACACCCCAGCCAGTATATTCAATTAACTGCACTGGAAATAAGATGATCACAATGTAGAGGCTGTCATTAAGGGACCAAATTAGCAGTCACTTAAAGCCCAGGTTGGCTGGGTGCTGCTGCCAGATGCCGATGTCTGGACAGACCCACCGTCTGACCCTCTGCACCTGAGAAGGGCTGGGAGGGGCAAATCAGACTCTAACCCAGACACCCGTCTGCAGAGTTTAAAAGCTGAAAGTCTGAATGTTTGAATCACTCAGAGGAAAATTTACCAGCAAAGAGTGTAAAAACTGAACTGAACTGTCTGGGTAAGCTTTCAAACTCAGCTCTCCGTTATTCTCAGTGCTATACTTTAAAAAAGAAAATGACCCCCCCCCCCCCCCCCCCGTGACTCCTCCCTCTCTGCATCTACATGATCCATCAATGTCACAGAGGTCTAAACACGCCGCCCTCAGGAGCTGCTTTTCCAATCAGGCTGTAATTAAACTTAAGCTTGGCCTCATCCCTAGACTCTAAACCAGCGCCGTCGTAAGTGCCCCTGCTGCAAGGGCGTGTGGAGGGGGGGGGGGGGGGGAGGAGGAGGAGTAGGAGGCTGTTTTTTTTTTTTGTGCTGTTGCCTTTTTGGCTCCTCCACACCCACAAATCATGGGCTTTTAGTCCTCCAAAATTAATTCTTTTCGCCTCCCACCAATACAGAGGACATGCGTCCCTCAAGGGAACAGTAAGTACTTTAACACCAACTGACAAACACACACACATGTATACAAGATGGCAACAAATACACATACCCCACCCCCCCATGGGTGCTCTAAAGTCCACAGCAGCACTTGAGCTGGACCCTAATGGGCTGGACCAAAGCAACTAGCCAAGTGTCAGGCCCCGGCTTATATCAGCTAGTCCCCTTCAAAGTGTTGCTGTGTTTGTTTATCTGTCTGCCTGCTCAAACTCACAGCAAGGACATGCCCCAGCTCATTTCAGATCTGCCTGACATGCAGTGGGGGTAAATGTTCTTCAGGGGCCTCATTAGAAAATGATAAATATAATTAATATTTGAGCACGCTAGCTGGAGCCCCACACTGGAGAATTGGCCTTTTGAACACAGAGATGAGGAGTGTGAGCGCTCCTTAAGGGAGAAGTTGCTGCTCGCTGTCTCTGCACGTGAGCGTGCATGTGTGTTGCTTGTGCATTGCCCTCACAGCCAACACAAATACACACAACCGAATGTGTGAGCAAGAGAGAGTGTGTGTGTGTGTGTGTGTGTGTGTGTGTGTTTAGCTCCTAGGGCTCAACTCACCTTGACATGGATGCGTTGACAGTGAGCGCAGTTGGGTAGGGGTGTCTAAAACCCCCTGTTGTGATTGGATAAACAGGTTGACCTTGCCTGGGAAGGGGGAAGAAAAGAAGAAAGGCGAATAGGTAAAGGAACAGGGTTGATGGAAGAGGAGAAGGTAAAGCCCTCTGTCTCTCTCCTCTCCCCACCGTGGGCCTCTTTATTCTCATTTGATCAGGACAAAAATCTAGGGGATTGCAGAGCGCAGATCAAAGGGAGGAAAACTCTGAACAATTTGAATGCCACAAATCTTGATAGCAATGGCTAATTAAATTTCATAACCCTTCGCTCGGTGTCGACAGAGTGGGGCCCTGTTCCTCCCCAAGCTGGAACTAGGTGTTTTGTTGTGATAATTAAAGACGAAGCGCGGGTCTCTTTAATGGAGCCATCACGCTAATTGAGGTCTACACATTCAAAGACAAACAATAATGAATGTAAATTTATACCAAAATAAAGTGCAGCAAATCAAAGGGCACCATGGCTGCGCTCGGGGCCTCTCTCGGTATTTAGATTGCGGTGAGAAAACATTAAATTAACAGAGCTTAATTTGTAGCCTTTTGTCATATTAACAAGTGTTGACAAGAGTTACCAAGGGAGAGCCCCCGTGTGGAATTGTGGGTAAAATACGGGCAATCACGGTTCATTACTCTAATTGGACCATACAGAGACATGCAAAATAGTATTTGCCACAAAGTAGCAGGTTGAGGTTGGCGAGGGCCTGAGGAAGCTGCAGTGGGCTGCTGTGGTCCAGGAGTGAGTGTGCTAGAAAGTTAAGGGCGCAAGTTGAAGTTTTAGAGGACTCGAACACAGAGAGGGGACCCACTCAGGGGACCAAGAGGAGACGGAGACAGCTTCCATAATTGACTTTGTGTACATAAAGACCAACATCCTGCTGCACAGCGTACACACATGTAAGGTAATATCTGCTTTTACTGTTTGCTGTTTTTGTCTTTGATGATTGGGCTTGATATACAGTACATGCTTATTAATCATTACAATATGTGGGCGTCGCTAGCCTTTTCACACAACTCACAGGAGAATACAGTAGAAAGAGGAATAAAAAAGGATTTGCTTACTGTGGTACTAACCATCCTAGCGGATGGGGGATCTGGCCGACAGTGCCAGGTGACAGTGGGTAATAAGGAGATATATCTGGAGGATGTGGAGGCCTTGGAATTCCTGTGGAAGAAAGAGGATGACAGGAGCAGAGAGGAGGTGGACAGACAAGATGATGACAGACAGAGAGAGAGAGAGAACCAAATCTTTGTCAGTGCTGAATTCACTCTTTGTTGAGAGTTTCACATCTGAATGGGGCAGACATCACAGGAGTGCAGATGGGAGGAAGAGGAGGAGGAAGAGGGCTTGTTGCTCGCATGTACACAGTGCTAAATCACACTTCCTGATCAAAGGCCTTTGAGGCGGCAGCGGCACAATGTGTTGGAAGAGGCAGAGGGGAGAGAGGTGAGGAGAAAACACCAACACGATTCTTGTCACATTTGTCTACTGATTCAGCTCTAATGATATAAAATGACTGAAGTTAAGAAGTTAACAAAACACAACAATATAATTAGCGCCCTCTCTGTGATCACAGCGCCGCTAATGCAGGGCTACAGGTTGAGTCAGGCTGATTTATCCTGTCATAGCGGCTGGATGGATGTGGATTTTACCTGATGTCAAACATGAATAAACTGCTATTAGAAATATGCAACAGTTGCAGATTGTGAGCTGAAAGTCAGCGCCAATTTATGCTTCTGACTCCGACTAACAGCTACTTAAATACAGCGTTACCTCACGTTCTGACACAGTTAATGACTATGTGAATCGCCGCCTATGCATTGGCTCGTCGGCCTCCATTTGTCCAAGCGATTCTCAGAGTTAGCGCGGAAACGGCAGCGGATTTTGTTTGTTATCCCCCGCAGACGAACAGTGACAAAGATGTCCAATTTAAGGATAGCTCTCGGTGAGGCCATCGCCGAGCAATCACAGCGTCCACGGTGTTGCCTTTTACTTTCCGTGGCAGCTGACAGGCGAAGAAACTGCATCTACAAGCTGCCCTTGAAAAGGTCTCGTACACAGCCGGGTGTAAAAATAACTTTCTCTCTCATGACAAACTTGAAACTGGGAACACTAGACGTGTAAAAGCACAGCAAGGAGGTGTGTGCGCTCAGTAGACCAGGAACTGTGGGGGGGGGGCTTTCATTCCGGCTGATTTGTGTTTCTTGCACACAGCTGGCTCGCCGTGCAGCTGTTCTTGTTGCAGATATTTTGGTCAGTTCCAACACGGTCCAATGCAGAGCCAGATCAGTCTTCACAGATCAGCACTTGGCCGCCGTTGGTGGTTACACCCAAAGTCTGCAGCTGATCCAGGTTATCCAGGAACTGAGAGGGATTCTGTGACTGATGGACAATGCGCTGTCTGGCAGTTTGCGTCTAAGCGGAAAACTTTGCTTGGAATACAATAAAGGCAAGTTCTATTAAAAAGGAAAGCTTTACTAACATTATCCTACTGCCACCCAGCGCTGAAAACCTAATATAGCTCATTAATTAATTAAACACTGAGCCCAATTAAGCAGCCCCATTAAGCACTACATTAAACAGCAGCTGGCACATTATTTCCCCCTTGTAAAGACCATCATAATAAGGGAACATTATTACCTAAAACACTGACTGAACCCACCAGAGACCACTGGAAAGCATGAAATTATTCACTGCACTGAAAACGCATTAACCTGAAAGGACGGGCTGAATGACAGTTAACAAAATGAAGTGCTGGGTCAAGATGCTCACGGAAATGAATGAAATTGCCTAAAAATGCACGCTGAATGGTTACAGGAGAGGGATGCGTGGGCAGAGTCTGGCTGCTAAATGTGGACACTCTGAACCTGCAGGATCAACAGGCTGTAAAGACGCAGCTCCAGTTCTGACAGAGTCGGGAGATGAAGACTTGTAAATCCCAGCGCTCGGGCACATCCTCCATTGTGAGGATTTTTTTGTGCACTCAGATGAAGATATCACTCCAAGCACACGGGATCGAGGACTCTCTGTTCGCTGCTCTCTGGTATTTAGACGCGAGGACCTCTGACTACAGAGGCCGTCTTGTTTCGAGCCTTGGCAAACAGAGTTGCGGTCATGAGCCGTCGTGGTTGTTTGCTGAATTCCGTGTTTAACGAGAGGTTTACGAGCCGCTGTTCAGGTGCTTGTTCTCCAATGGAAGGCCACTTTGCACTGAGGCCAAACCACTCGTTAGCATGCTAGCTAAATCAATCAGAAACATATGAGTGCAGCGGTTGTCAACAAGACGCACTTGAGGTTGACTTTGTCCCACTTTAAATATCACAATCTTGCACAATCCTTGTTATGTTTCTGACATCTTTAAATAAGCAATTAATGTGAAAATATCATCTAAATAATACATGGGTGTATCAATATTAATAGGAGAGTAGTTTAAACAATAGTCTACTTTACAGAACACCTGCATGCTGAACGTGACATCTGAACGTTTTAATCTTGATGTGTTTTTACAAGAATGTGTCGGCAGACAGACAGACGCCATCAAGACAAACACAGTCCTGAATATGTGAACCATGGTGGCAGGGCATAATAAAACATTTACACACCCATCAGTGCAAAGAGGTGACGTGCCTTATCTGAGCCAGAGCTGCTTCTGTGGTTTTTCTCAACTTCTCTTCAAAACGTGTGCTCAGAAGTTTCATCCTGACACCTTTAAAAACACGCTGTACTGTTTTCTAAGGCTGTTTTTTTTTTTTTTTTTCAGCAGGTAGCATGTTGCTAACTGAGAGTCTGTTCTGAATAAAAATCTCCTCACGCCAGTCAAACATGTATGCATGCACGGAGTGGAAAACTACTTTACCTGTTTTGGGATCCACGTCTGTCTGTAGGTGAGGTGGGGGGTTCCCCGGTGTGAAGTGCTCATTGCTGTAGGTGATCAGAGGCGTGAGAGGGTGCACATGGTGAGGGTGCTGTACCACTGGAACCTTATTAGACTGAGTGACAGAAGGAGGATACACAAAGAGGTAGATAGATGGGAATAAAGAGACAGAGAGAGAGGGGGGAAACAAAAAAAGGCCAGGTTGTTAATATCTGGGTTAGGGGTTAGAGATTGCAGGCTCGCCACAGAAATACAACTTGGTCTGAAGGCTCTCAGAAAGAGGAGCTATCAAATTCTGGGTACTCTCGAGGCGCCAAACCGCCAAGCCACAGTGAAAATAGTGTGGTTTGTAATTAAAAACACTTCTGCGGCGTCACCCTGGAATTCAGTAACACAATCTAAGAGGCTTGGGGGGTTGCCAGTTCACATTTGGGCCTGATGTGTGATGAGGCACTTTTTAACCACCGTTGCAGTGAAGTAATCGATCATCTGTAAACCACGAAATCAAGGCAGCGCGTGTAAATCCACAGTCATTAGCAGCTCCAGTCAGGGCTCCGCTCGGCTCTCCTCCTCCCTGCACTCGAGCCTCCTCCCGGTCTCCCCTCTTCCTCGCTCCCCTTCCCTCGTCTATTCCCCCAGGGCCCGGTTCATGGAGGGTAGGGGTGTATTGTAATAAAAGGGTTAGGAGAGAGGAGGTGGGGCTGAAAATCCATTTCTGCATTTTTGCCAAATTAGTTTTAGCTATGTAATCTTCTCTTTGTGCTCCTAAGTGGTGCAGGCCCCCTTTTTTCAATTACCCAAAGATTACAGTGGAGCTTTAGGGGTGTGCTGCCGTGGGCCCCTGCGTTAACCGGAGCTCAGCCCCTCTCATCAGGCCAGGCCGAGACAGACACTAATACACACACAGTCCCCGACCACAAGATAACCAGATTAGAGCTCTGCTGTAGATTAGGCTGGTGGAAGAGGCTGCTCTCGCCTCTTTACCCACACATCCTTATCCTGCCCTCAGCAGTCAAAGAAGCAGCACTAATCAGGCTTATCATAACATGGATGATATGTTCAGGGGGAGAGGAGTGAGACACCAAGCTGCTTGTGTGTGTGTGTGTGTGTGTGTGTGTGTGTGTGTGTGTGTGTGTATATATAAGTGTGTGTGTGTGTTCGATCTCATAGGCCACACACCCTCATTAGCGACTTTAACCCATGCAAGAAAGAAGAGGAAAAAAAAAAAAAAAGCTCCACTGTGGCACATTTCCAACAGACTTTGAAACACATTAATGGGACTAGATGTTGGCAGGGGGGCATACATACATAAGATGCTCAGTTGCCCGATGCTCATTGACAATACAAATGCAAAGCTGTGGACACCGGGGCGAGGCAAATGTGAGCAGAACTTAATGCTGCAAAGTAATCATCTGTTTGAGGCTGAAGTTCATGTCGGGCCGGCGCGAGAGCCTGCAGTCCATTCAGAGCCCCGTGCTAAATTTTCACTGGGCAGTTAAAGCTGTCCATCTGTATGGTCCGTGCAAGCCTGGCCATCTAGACCTCTATTCTGCAGTGGCAGTGGTGGGGGAGTGGAAAGTGGGCGGGGGACCGGAGGGGGGGGGGGGCATTCCCTATTGCCATGGTCCCAATGAAAGATTAATGAACCCCAGCAGAACTCCAGGGAGGCAGAGAGACTCCTGGGACTCATTCACAGCCCCGAGCTGAAAAGGCTATGGAGGAGAGAAGGAGAGAGGGGTTGGAGGGGGGGTGTGTTTGTGTGGCGGGGGTGGGGGAGGGGGGCGGGGGGGGGGCGGTAGGTGGAATGGGATTCGTTAGAAAGAAACATAAACCAAGGCGCTCCTTGTTGCGTTGGGGCTCCTGATCTGATCTGCACATCTAGAACAGAGGGATGAAAAAGAAAAAGAAGTCTGGTAGAAAAGCACTCAGAAGGAGGATTATGGCAGCTGCCAAATGCAGCTGATGACGCTAGAAGATGGCCCCTGTCTTCCTCTCTCTCGCCCCCCCCCCATCTCTCACCTCCTAACCTCCTCCTTCGCGACTCCCCGCTCCTCCCTTGGGTAATGATGTGAAAGAATGTTGTCAATTCTTCATCTCTTGGTGCTGAAAAGCTTTAGTGGCCATTTAAATGAGTTCTTTTGTCCAGGGGCCCCGGCCATTGAGTAGACAGTTCAAAATGCCCATCCACTGAGTCCACATTTAGACAGAGGGTGTTAGAGAGGGTGTGTATGGGACTGAGGGAGAGACGGAAAGAGCTAGAAGCCAGCCGATTTACATCACAGTCACTTGTGGTCTGAGTGTGCTCTTTTTTTTTTCCTGAAAAGTCTGGAGTGAGGGAAACGGTGAAACGGGGCTGGAATGACTGCTGCCTCCACAGTCCACTACAGAGCGGATGTGAGGAAAACAACACGCTAACATAAGCTAAAGTTCTGTTGGTGGCTTCTGCAGCTTTCCATCCTTGCACATTCCTCCAGATGTCTTTCCTTTGACTTCTCTGACAGCTCACGGCCTCAGAGCTGATCAGCCGATGCACGCGCGATCAGTCAGCTGATATCGACTTCCTGTGGTCCGCATCAGCTCACCTCCTCGCTCTGCGTGCCATGTGATCACCGCACACCCACTTCCGTCTCCCGCTGACGTCAAGACAGGGCCCGGTGGTCCCCACGGAAAGGAGGCCCAGCACCTGCCCTGCGGTCACTGCGGGACAATGCGAGCCCGGGACTCGTCTGGCGGGCTGCTGGGTGCTTCAGCTTCGCACAGAGCCCATAGAGCGCCGAGAAACAAAAGCAGGCGACGTGGGAGGCTTTACTCTCCCTGCTCCACAAAAGCCAGGGGAAAAAAAAAAGAACATTTCCTGCCCCGACACCCCCGCTGACTTGCATCCTTCCCGCTGCCTCCGTCATTACAACAAACAAATATAGCAGGAGACGAGCGGAGACGCTGCTCTGCAGCCGTGATGACCGCGATGATTCTCAAGCCTCGAAAAAGAGATTTCGCATTCAGAAGACCCTGCAGAAAGATTTAAGAGCACACTCTTATACAAACATCAATGAGCAGCACATTGACTCCTTCCACATCCAGGACACATACAGCGCCCGCTGCTGAGGAAGGCCAGTGCTGTGAAGTGCAGGCAGCACACTTAAGTGCAGCAGACACAAACAGAAACAGCAGTTGCCCCCTCTGGTCATGCTGTTGAAATTGCTTCGTCTCTATTTATTCTATTCCATTCTATTCTATTTTATTCTTCTATTTCCAGCTGCGAGGCTCACGTGCTTAAAGGAAAAGAGGCTTAAACGCATTTGTATTGTTTGTGCCATCCTCTGTTCACAACAGTGCTCCTCTACAATTCCTGTCCATCTTCTGGCCATTGATGGCTAACAAACGCGACTGTTTTTTGGTTTCAAAACTTCCAACAAAGCAGCTCTGCAAATGCTAAACTCCTTTCACAAGCTGCACTGCTGCTCCGACCAGAAGACCATCTCAAGTGTAAAATATTTCCTATGCTAGCTGGTGAGAGATGCTGTTCCGCCACCGTGTGAAAAGAGCCTTTTGGAAGTGGACAAATGAATGAGCTGCTTCAAGTCAGACCTCTGGGGAAGGGGGGGGGGGGGGGGGTGTATGGGAGAAGGCAGAGGGGGGTGAGAAAGTGACAGCAGGACGGAGTGAGACTAAGGGAGGGAGACAGAGAGGTGGAGGCCGGACAGGAAAAAGCTGTTGGCCTTGCATTTCCGCCTGGTGGCACCTCGCAGGGCCAATTTGAGCCCTAAATGTGAAGGTGGCGACCTCGTGGGCCCAGGGGGTGGCCGGGTGGGGGGCTGGAGCCTCTGTCTCTCTCTGCTTTATGTCATGATATGATGAGTTGTCACAGCAGCTCGCGGGGCGCTAATGAGCTGTAGTGAGGCCGGGGCAGGGGAAGGAAGGCCAGGAGGAGAGGAGAGGAGAGGAGAGAGATGTGGGGATGACAGTGCCGTGATGGATTGGGGTCCTCTCAGGCCTCCAAATTCCAAAGCAAGCAGAAAAAGCTGCCAGAGCGCCCTGAGCCTCTCCCAGAGCGTGTAAGTGGCCCACGTCCAAGGCACATGGAGTGACACCACGCAGAAAACACACAACAGCAACACTGGGGAGCTGAAGAAAGTGTCAGAGAGGAGTCATTTCTGTGCGTGCGCACTTTTTGATTTGAGCAAAAGCAGAAAGTACAAACTGTGCTGCCACCGATCTAACCAATCATCTGGTATCACTCAGCGTCGGCCTGTTGCAATGTGTTTACACACACACGATTGTTGTTTTTCCTATGGGAGGGACAGAGTGCCCCCTCCAGGCTGAAGATCTTCATCTCCCAGCAAACCCCACATCATACCAAGCGATGTCCACACACACACGCACACACACACACAAGCCCTGGTAGCACTCAGTCAAATCAATCCTCAGATTCAAGCAGACAATCTAAAGGAATACTTAGAGATTAACGCCAATGGAATATGAAATTCTCTGACAAATTAAAGGCTTATCGGAGCCATGATCCTCCAGCATACCACGCTGATTAAAAAAACCCAGCTACATTTCAGAAATAACATTTCTTGGTTAATCATTAGAGGGGAGGGGGGAGAAAAAAACCTCTGCACAATATCGAGAACCTGGGAATTGTAAAGGGGGGGGGGGGCAAAAGGATTTAAAAAGCAGATATGGAGGTGTTGATCAGTTTTCTCTTGCAGAGAAGATGCGTCTCTGAGGGCAAGGGGCTCCCGAGACCACAGTATATTTAAAAGTTAATCTATTCACTTTGCTGCAGTGACATGCCGACTGCTTGATCACAGCGCTGAACAAAAATATTATGTGGGCCAGAGCCTTTGCTCCCCTTCCTCCTGCTCTCTTCGCTAGCACTCAAGTCGCTCGTCACCATTTATTTTTGCTTCCCATCTTTGATAGTCGGCACATCAAATAGAATCGCAGAAAGGACATGTTCTGATATGTCACGGATAAATAAAACTGCGCACAAATAGCTTAAATATGAAGTGGTATTTGGTAGAACCGTTGTATTCTGTGAAGACAAATCGCCTCTTAGACACACGTGTGCTAAAGCTTTTTCTTTTCAATGTAAACAGCCTCTTGAGCTCTCGTACCTGAGTTAAAGGGGCTTCTCTAAGAGGTGATATTGTATCACAGTGTTAAGAGCCAGACTGAATTCTGCCTTTTGAAATGCAATCAGCCCCTCAGAATTTCAGTTGAAAGACAGGCAATTAAGAATTTGAATTGGATGGCAACACTGACAAAGGAGTATGTTAATGTGTGAGGTTATTGAAATCTTATTTTACATTTCATGGTTAAGACATGAGCTTGATCAAATAATGTTTTGTCGAGTAAATAATATTCCTCTCCGGAGAAATCGAGTTCAATCTAGCTGCAGTGTTTGCCATATTTATTATTAAGGCCTCGATTTAGGAATATTAAAAAGCAAATCATTTCAAAGTGTGCGACAGCGAGGCGAAGCATCGCTCTTGTAGATCCCACGCTTTGAACAATTAGCGGAATATAATCAGCATGTGGATTTGTGAACGCACGCGTAAACACACAAGTTTTCTATGTGGCGGAATATCTTAAACACAGATGACCGCGACTCCCTCCACCCAAACCCCAACTCCCTCCTTTCCCCATCCCCAAGCTACCACCAAGCTGCACCACCGCCTCAACAGCAACAACCTGTCAGAACGAGCGCTGAAAGCCTTCAGAGGGAGCAGAGACAGGGAAGAAGCAGGGGAGCAGAGCTGCGTTACTCACCCAGCTGCTCAGATTGAGGTGCCAGCAGCCCACCTGCTGGAGGAGAGAGAGCCCGGGGCCCACGACTCCTGCCTTGGCTCCCGTCTCCTCCGGCCCGGCTGAAGCTCCATCCCGCGGGTACATGACCCCCTCTGTCCCACCCCCGCCCCCGTCTCCTCCTCCTCCTCCTCCTCCTCCTCCTCCTTCCACCTGGCCCCCCCAGATCCTCCTTCCCTCTCTACGCCGGGGAGAAGCCCTCTTGCTTCTCTTGGCCGCTTCTCTCCTCCACTTCTCCTCCTTCTTTGTCTGTTTCTGCCTTGGCTCCTTCCTTCACTGTGTGCGAGTGTGTTGCTGGGCATGTGTGGTGTGCGTGCATGTGTGTTCAGCGTCCCCCCTCTCTTTGCACTTGGTGCCGCGGCCGGCTGACCATTGTTCCCCCAGGTTTTGACATTAGAGAGCGGTGTGTGTGTGTGTGTGTGTGTGTGTGTATCTCTTGAGGCGTCTGGAGCAGGCTCAGGGTCTGAGGCCTAGTTCCTCCATGCGCACACACACATGCACAGTCACCACAATCCTCCCCACCCACCCACATCCATCCTTACAAAAATCCCCCAAAATCCCTCACTCTAACCACAGAAGCCCTTGCTCTTAGCGGCCAGCGGTCTCCTCTTCTTTCTCAGTGAAAGTTTTGATGCCGGTGACAAGAAGTACAAAAAGTGTGAGCCAGACAGAGAAGGAAAAATTACTGTGAGCAGCTTTTCTGCACTGCAGCAGTCTTCCCACAAGCAATACTCCAGAAAAAATATATACTCACAAACACACACACACACACACAAAAATCAGTTATTACCCAAATCCCGGCTGTACGTTGGGTCTGTGTATGTGTTTCTTAGAGTATGTGTGTGTATGTGTGTGGGCTCTGCTGTGCCTCCAGGATGCCCAGAGACGAACTGGCAGCTTGAAAAGCTTTGGCTACAAGGTAAAGCGAGCAAGGCGAGAGATGGAGACAAAGAGGAGAGAGCAGGAGAGGGAGAGAGAAAGAAGGGAGAAAAAAAAGAGGAACAAGACACAACAACATCCACAAAGGGAGGGCAGGCTCAGCAAAGTGTGGCCAACAGTCACTTTATCTGTGTGATGCTGACAGTCCCCTCTTCATACCCACTTTCCAGGAAGGGGGGTGAGCCGAGGAGAGGGAGAGAAAGTCTTCACTCTGACACGGACGTGGCACCTTTCGTCGCACTCCTTCTATTTTTTTTTCCTCCCTCTCACCCTTTTTCTAAACAATACCTCCGAGTGGAGAACAATTCTTCTCCTAACTCCCCCGTCAACTCCGTCTCCATTCAAGGTTCATGTGAACAAGGCCTCAAGCCCCCTCCTCGCCACCCTCTTCTCCCCATTCTCTTTTCTCCGCGACTATTTCACCTTCAAATCCATTATTCTTCTGAATGCTGGAGTCAAATGATAAGCTTCACATGGCCAAGACTTCTTTCAAAGAGCGCCAAGAAATCCAAGAGATCTGTTGACCATCAGTGCACACACAGACAAGCTGCATTACATGGGAATTCCATCAAACGGCTCTTTTGGTATTTTGGGAAATGTTGCTAAAATCTGCCACGCTGTTTGGAAAAAAAAAAAAAAAAAAGTGTCAATAAAAACAAAAAAAGACTCTAAGATGTTTTTTCCTGAGATGCCTGAGAGAGAAGATTTATTTCCCACATTAAATATTTAATATTGGGGAACTATTATCTAGATGTTTGATAAAAGGAACAGCCAAATAATAAGGAAATATAATTTTAAAGGATGTGAAGTCACCTCAGATAAAGAAATTTTAATTTCCAAAGTGGCTTAAAATCATCAAAAATCCAATTTCTGACGACAGAATAAACTTTTTCTTAACGTGAGGCTCATTTTCATCTTTGCATTCTATAATTAACGAGACGTGTCAGCCTTTAATTACCTTTTACGAACTCCAACAACCCGCACCTGACTAATGACCATGACAAATTAAATATTTAGAGGGAAATTATTCCCATCGAAGCACAGTTACACTTAATGTGTTTTTAATACAACCTGATGAGGGTTACTGAAGAGGAAAATAGTGAGGAAAAATCAAGCAAAGCAAAGGAATCGAAAAAGAAAAGGAAATGAAACAAAGGCGTCTTTAGAAGTGAGCTCAATAAAAGATTCATGTTTTTCAGCTGTATTAAGGTATTTTAAAAGTTGGCAACAGAAACAACTAAGAGACTTTTCTCTTAACACGCTGTTCCTTTTTTCTCCTTTTTCTCCTGCAGGCGTTCAGCCTCTCCGTCACTGTTAGGACCCTGCTCGTCCCCTGGCCTGCAGCAGGCAGTCCTGAGGCCCTTAAAGCCAAAACAAAGCCCTGGGAATGTCCTTTACACAGCTTGGACAATAGCGCGGGGGCTCCAGCTTGACAAGTAAAAGAGCCCCGACAAGGCGGTGGCTAATTGCCTGCCCTCCCTCCATTCAGCCGTCCTGCCACACTCCTGCCATCTCCTTTTGTCCCACGTGCACTTTCTTAAGTAAACTGCCAGTTCACCAGCAAGTGATGGACAGCTCCCAATCACCAAGCCACAATGGCATCAACGCCACAACACAAGAGAGCAGAGGGGGGAGAAAAAAATACTCTATCCCACTCCACTGTCTGAGATGTTCGCACGAGACCCAAAAGTGTGCAATACAAAAAAAAAAGAAAAAGAAGGAAGAACAAAAACTCGTACAAAACAAGCTAACGGAACGGCCCATGACCTTTATTTTCTCAGATAAATGTGCACGATAAAACAATAAAGAGAAAGTAATATTAAGAAACAAGTCCAACTTCAAAGTCCTGCTTCTCTTCTTTTAGCATAAACTATAATAATTACGGTGTAATTATGTTATTTACAAAAATCATGTTTGGTTAAAAATTACACATAGTTCAAGCTTTTAAACATGAACTCTAAAAAATATTAACCCTGATTTATAAATGCCAGCAGCAAGAGCAGATCAGACATACGATCAAAATGACCTAAATCTAAATGTTAATACCACGTGTAATATTTTAAATTCAATATAAATACTGGCATTCATCAATGAGATTTAATAGAATTGTGCTTTAACATGCAATAAACAATAATCATATTTAGTTTGATGTCTTAGAATAATACACCCCTGTCAGGCTGTCAAGACAAAGCAATCAAACACTGCCTTTCATTATCCAAATTGTCAATCTGTCACTTAGCAACATAAGTGTTATAAATTGCCAAACGGAGCCCAGAAAAATATCCATGAATAAATTCAATCAAAACATGATATTTAAAGCCAAACAAGAGCCGGAAAATAAAGCACAGCAGTAATTAAAATGTTGAAAAGTCTTACCATTTAAAAGAGCTGTATTTGGGATGCTGCTCGGTTCCTGGTTAAAACAAGCATGCTGGCACTCGTGGTAGTGCACAGACTCCAAGCAGACTCCCACCACCATGTCAGCCACTAATCCACTGGGGGGCAGCACCTCATCTACGGCAGCCCCTCGCTGACGCCCGATGGGTTAAGCCGATAAGAGAGCGGCCGGAGGACCGGGCGAGAGCCAAGGTATGCTGGAGCGACTTAGGACGGCAGCCCCTTCAGGTCCCAGAGCGGAGAGGACCGCGAGAGCCGGCTGTTCACTCTCAGCCCCCTCACGCATTCAAACGCACGCTCAGGCTGCGCTGCTCCTCTCCGCGTCTGACCGGGACTCCCTCTTTCCCCCTCGCCCATCTTCATATCCCCCCTAATAAGCTCTTTTGTGTCCATCTCTCTTTCTTTGATAAGTTGAAAGAACAACAAAAAGAGGGAGAGAAAGAGAGAGGCTTTCATTCAGCGGCTTGGCAGACATAAAGGTAGTGGAGTGCCGTCTATAGGAGTTGCCCTAACTTGGCTAAACTCAAGCAGCGGGGTGTCTCTCGTCATGTCATTAATCCCCAAAACTAGCCACGCTCCATTCACCGCTAGTCACACTAAATTAAATGCAAAATCAAAAACACAAACGCCGGGCAGGAAAAGTGTCAGAAAAACGGCTGCAGAAAGCATTCCGATCCAGGGCAAAGGGTGTGTGGCGCTGCAGCCACGTTGCCCCACAGTCCTGCCCGTCGGTAGCCCCAATTTTTGATGTGAGAAGCCCCGGGAAAAAAAAACAAAAAAAAAACAGCCACACAAAAGACAAAAAAACAAACATTTATCACCAAAAGAGCTTGCCATTGTAGTGCAGCTTTTGCACCTCCAACTCTCCTGCCTGAACTCTCTTAAGACAACTGAGCGGGGAAAAGGAACCCCGAACTCCAAAGTCAAACCTGCCAGACAACAAGCCAACAACAGCAGTTAAAACAATACCAAAAATACCAATAAATGGATACAAGCCCTGTGTGGCTTTCGGGAGAGCTGGCAATAGAAAATTCAACCCGGCCAACTGGTGGCTTGAAGAGAGGAAGCCCACTCTTAAAGCCGTGATCCGACCATCCACTATACCACCGCTGTGAGCCTTTTAACCACAGCAGAAAAAAAATGACTATTGATCTTCAAATAGCGATAATTGAAAAGATCAAAAAGATTAAACAAAAAAATCGAGAATGTGCTGACTTACCATGTTATGCTCCTTTTTTGTTGTAGGTTTTTTTGTCTAAATAAAAAAAAATATTTGCTCAAAGATGCAGCATTGGAGGTGTCAAATATTTGTAGCCGTCTCTTGATCGTATTACTTCCACAGTCCTGGTTTCCAATGCGTCTGAACTTTTTCCCTTTCTCTTTTATTTTGTTTGTGGTACCTAGCCTTTTTTTCCCCTGCTTAAGACTTTAAAAGCCTTCAGCTCAGTAAAGCAGCACAAATTATCTTGCCACCTTGCTCAGCTCTGATGCTTTGGCCGCTAACTTTGGAAGGCCCTTTACTACTGCATCAAAATTAGCATTGTCAAAGCAGTTAATGAATATTAATATTGTATTTGTCATTGGAGCTGGCCCATTGCTGAACTCCAAGTCATCCATCAGGGACAAGATTAAGCACACAATTATTTCTGACTGACAGGGACCAAATCTGGAAGATTTTTTTTTTCCTCCAACAATTTAAAGAAAAAGACACAGCATCATCTTAAGGTACCTCCCATGAGACGAGGCAAGATTAATACACTTTTAATGAAGCAAGATTTCATGGTGCATGAACAGCAGGAACCTCAAGAAAAAAAAGGAGAGGGATACAGAAATATTTTGACTCATAATTTTAAACATTTTTAAAGGATTGAAATCAGAAATTACAAATAATTTTGATGACGACAGACAAAACTTAAATTCAAAGACCCTCTTTTTTTTCTGTTTTTGATGGAAAAAAAAGGATTTATTCTCCTTGATTTTCCTTTTTTACAAGAAGATCCGGATTTGTTTTTTTCACCTTCGGTGGAAGAGAAATAAGGTGTGCGAGCGCTGCACCGTGAACGACGCCGGCGCTAAATTTAACATGAAACATTCATTGAAACCCTGGACCTCCAGCGCTCTCGGCAGAGCCCGGCGGAGCCCCGACCGCTGAGGACCACACAGGCAGCCTCCATCAGCACCGCCCGCTGCATCCAGGAGCTTTCTCCCTGCGCCGCCACCCGCTCGCCACAGAGACAGCTTCACATTAGGAACCGCGGCTCTGTCAAATACGGCTCTCTGCACAATTCTCCAAACCTCCATCAAATATGTCACAATAAATAATCATGTCCCTCCAATTTTTCTGCTGATTTTTTCCCTGGAATGATTAAATAAACACAAAGCTCTCTCACATCTGAAACATTTGCCTGAAACAAAAGCATTCCTACCTGCACCTGTCTGGAAAAATTAAGCAGATGACACGCCATCTTCTTTACTCCTCTCTACCCAAAAGCATCATTGTGTCTTTTGCATGATTTTAAACAGCAGAGCCTTTTCTCTTTTCTCACATATCGCAAATTCTGAGCAACGCGGCGCCGAGCTTTGAAAGCAGCATCCACGCTTTTTGCACAATTATCTGTTTGCTTCCCCCGTTCGACGCTTTCGCTCTGAAGAACGGCCAAATGCAAAATCTTATCCGGTCAAATTAAAATGTATTTTCTGCTCGCGCCCTTCTGAAGAACTATAAAATAAAGGGGAAAGCATTGAGGGGGTCGCACAAAAAATGGCAGATGTGGGGCACTAATGCCAGCAGCCCAGTGAATTGGTGTGAGTGCGGGGGTCAAGCTGCGGGCTCACCTTGGAGCGCCGGGCCCCTGCCGACCACCCTGCCGGCTCCCTAATACCATTAGCAACCCTTAGATGAACATACTAAATTGGGCTTTTGTTGTCCAGGTGCCGATCCAGCCTCACTGGTGTCACGGAACCAAATACAGATGGTGCTGCCTTTTTCTGAAATGAATAGCGCGCATAAGAAAGCGCTCCGTCCCGATTCTCCAAAAGCCGTCGGCATGGCCGTAATTTTTTGCCGGCGCTCCATTCACATTTCAAACTTTAGGTATCACTTTGTAATATTTAGTTAATTTTGTTAAAATGATGCATAAATGTGTATCATTGTGCACATAATTTAATTTTAATTGAAATTTAGTGCTTCCATTTACAAGATCTCACAATGCGACTTGATCCAGTTCAGCAGTGAAGAATGATAAATGATTTAATCAAAGGGTTTAATCAAAAATAAACTCAAAATTTTATTACATTAATTTGAGTCTTTTTTAAATAATTTCGAGCTATAAAAATGAAATAATTTGCAGCTCAAAACATCCAAAAAATAAAATATCTGCATTGCAGCTCAGAGATTATCAATCTACATGAATAAATAACAGCTTTTATAATCCAAACATTCAAAACGTGGACGTAAAATATAGATCTTAAAATTCAAATGGCTGCGAAGGAATGCCGCAAATGAAATTCTAATTAAACAAATGATCTTTTAATTGTTGTGACATGAGCACGGGCGCTGATTAAGTGCTCAGGCGAGGCTGTCTATGAAAACAGGCACCGAACACAGAATCCCACCGCGGCTTAATTCAAGTTGAGAGCCTAAAACAGGTCCAATCTAGGTGAGGAGCAGAGAAGGGAAGAGAGAGACGAGAGGGAGCAGAGCAGGCAGCTCTGTGGCCCAGCGTGATCACATCAGCGCTAGTATCAAATTAACTCTCTGACTTTGAAACTTATTGATCTGCTATTAAGACACTAGTGAACTTGATGAAGTGAGTGCTGTAGGTGACTCGAGGACTTCAAAGTCCCGCACCAGCCACATAAAACAAGCCACTTTGATCCCCGCTCTGCTCCTCGGATCTGGAGAGGGGGCTTCAGAGGAACCCCCAATTCTCCTCTCCTCTCTTCTCCCACTCACCCCGGGCCCGGGCTCCAGCTCTCCCTTTCCCTTTGCACGTCTGCTGATGCCCCGAGAACCGGCAAAGCACCGGTGCCACACAACGTTCAATCGCGCCGCATTTTACACAGCAGTCAGCAAGTTGAGAGCACAGTAGTGTACAGTGGTGCAGACAGATCTCCTTTCTGATTCTCAGAGAAATAATAAACCAACACACACACACAGGAAATGCAATATGATGTCAAAACAACTACTAGAATAAGGCTGCCATCTAAGCGCATTGGCATTAAAATTCAGTGTCGATAAGAAGGGGATTCTTCATGCCAAATACGGCATGTAATAAGGTCGGCGATGAGAGAGACAATGCAGAGTGGGAGATAGCAGTACTATTGTGTGGTGAATACATCCCCCTCTTCGCTTAAGGCAAGTCTTCCCACTACATTAAATACTGTGTGCTGCCAATCACACCTGCCTTTTTTTTTTCACTTTGTGCCACTGGGTGGAGGTAGTAGTTAATGTTTTCAACATGCACCGCATCACTATAATATACTGAAGCAGACACAAATCACAACCGGCCCACAGAACACTTCTCCTCTCTGCCAGCTGAAACCATTACGGGACAAATGTGAAAGAAATAGAAAACAAGAAAAGCATAAAATAAACAAAAACACTCCCTCCTCATTTTGCAACAAGGCAGCCTGCGAGACTGAGATGCACAATCTGAGGCTCGCGCTCCGCCGAGCTGCTAACTTAGCAGGACTGAGCAAAATAAATATTAACGGCTAAATTAATCATCGGCAGGACAGTGTTTGCGCTCAGGCTCCAGTGCTCACAGGCAGGGTGTCTGCGTGTGTGTGCGTGCGACTGTGTGTGTGTGTGTGTGTGTGTGTGTGTGTGTGTGTGTGTGTGTGTGTGTGTGTGTGTGTGTGCACTTGGAGTGCTGGGGCTAAGCTGCGTCTGTTTAATTAAGAGGGGTAAAACAGATGACAAATGCGAGACAGTTAAACATTTAATGTGTGCTTATCTCCCCCCTCATTTATTTAGTTGGGAGAGATTCAGAGTGGGTGGCGTTTAAGAGTGATGCGCCGGCGAAACGCTGGCGGAATTAGAGCGCAGGCCCGTGTGCCGTGACAAGTCAGCAAGCAACACACAGCCATTTCCTGACAATTGCTTTGACGGTTTGCAACTTAATTCTGTTTGATGAGAAAGAAAGGGATTACGTGATAAATCAAATAAACACAAATACGGATTCTGCAACACAGCTGTGAAAAGCAGGGGAAATAAATAAATAAACGAGTTTCGACGTAAATGACACAGTGTCACTTAATTATGGCTATAGTATTTTTAGCAGCCTTGCCTAAATTGTCAAAATAAACCGTGCAATTAAAAACGCAATCGTATCAAAGGCCTCGTTTCTCCTTCATTTCACCTGACAAAGATTACTTTTTTTTTTTTCTTTTTTTTTTCCTGCACGATCCCCATTGTGTATCTGGTGCTGATGCACATTGCCTAGAGTCAATGTCAAATCCCAGCTCCAATAGTCCCGCAAAAAATACAGAACGAACAGTGCCGGCGGCGCACGCATCCCTTTACTCAACCCACTTGCAATATTTCACCCAAAGTTATCGCTTCCAATGTGACAATGTTACAATAAAAAACAAAATATAGATATATATATGTCATATATAAGACTTATATATATATACAGTAGAGAGAGAAAGGGAGAGAGACAGGGGAGAGAGAGAGGGAGAGAGAAAAAGAGATAAAAATGGGTGGCAGGGGTGGGGGGATGGATGGGGGAAAAGAGAAGCAGAAGCTAAAAAAGCAAAAAAGAGGGAGAGGGAGAAAAAGAAGAAAAGGAGGAGGAGGAGGTGGAGGAGAAAAAAAAAGCCCTGTGCCACGAGCATATATAAGAGAAACCTTCACCAATTAGTGGGGAGAAACGGGAGAGGGAGCTGCCGCGGCGTCGGCACTCAAAGAGCCAGGCCTCGCGGCGAAGCTGTCATGTCGGCAGGATTGATCAACAGGCCTGCTATTTCTAATGGCATGTTGTCATGAAGCTGCAGCCATGGGGAGCCACCTGCCTCAGTCCTCGCACAGCACTCCGTGTGTGTGTGTGTGTGTGTGTGCGTGCACGCGCAAGTGTGTGTTTGTGTGCATGAAAGATGGGGTTGGGGGTACTGCAGCAGCCATACCTATTCTGTGCCCATATATCTTTTACTAACAATTTAAAAACAGCCTGGAATCCTCCTCCCACTCTCTGGCAGTCTACCTTGCCTATCCCTGAAGGTGGAAGAAATGTGCCATCCTGGATTGCTCTTTATTCTCACACAGCACAGCCAAGCTATTGTAAAATCCAGCACAATGGATACAAAATGTATACCGCGTTGAGGGAAAATGTAAATGAAAGCAAAAGGGTTTTAGTAGTTCCAGAATAATAATAATTCAGTGCAACACAAATGCTAGTATTATTTATTCTTCTGAATCGATTTCTCTTTCTTCGTGAGAATATTCCCATCGTTCAGCAAATTAATTCCTCAGTCGTAGCGTGTGAAACAGTACATTACATGGATAAAACTATCCCGTTATCATCTGAAAGGCACTGCATTTGATTATAACTCATTTCCTTTTTATGAAAAACAGCTGTCAAATAATCAGCGGACAATAGCAAGTCGCCTGCAAAATGTCATCGCCGGAAAAGCACAATCAAAAACAGGGAAATTGCTTTATAAAAAGAAAAAAAAACTGTCACGTTATCCTCATTCTTCAGTAATACGGCGACAAAAAAAAAAAAAACCTGCTTCGTTTTCGGCCTCCGCGGCCAAACAAGCCCGGCCTCGCTAACAATAAAAAGTCAAATAAAAGTTACAGAACTTGAGAGTTCAAGGTACCGCGGGCTGCTTGGAGTGCGTGTCACGTACAGTTAACCTTTTTATCGGGCATGCCTGTGGTCTCATCAGTCGATGAAATTCTTTGCCCGCGGCGGTGGCTTAGCCGAGGGACACGGACCAATAGAAAAATATTTCATTGTGTTAGCATTTCAAATGGCGAGTGGAGGGTGGAGAGGAGGGCATTTGGAGGGGCGGTGGGGGAAGAAGCTCTAACCGATCGTTGCCAGCGGAATTAATTGCCTATTCTGAGAATAATGTCCCTTATCCACGATCCTCGGAGGGCCGAACGCTAGCAGAGGCCACTTTTTTTTTCTTTTTTTTTTTTTTGTTTGGTGTCTTCAAAAAGAAGAGCGCTTAGGGGTACTGGCCGTATTAGGGGTTTAGCTCAGTCCCCTTTAGGCCGGGAAAAATAATCAGAAGCGCTGAACCAAACTCGACTAATCCGAACCCCAATTAAAAACGCAGAACTCATTACACCTAACGCTAATATGAATCGACAAATAAACACTTTTAAGCAAATTATGCATTTATTGGCAATTGGCGAATTCTGACTAATAATTTGATTGTTAGATGAAACTCGCTTTAAGAGAAAGAGAATTAAAGCGGCGCTGTTTGGCTTTCAGCCAGCGCTCGATAAATGGCTCAAGATGGAGCGACCCCGGTGGCGCTTCTATCCTTTTATTTAAGGGGATTTAAGTTCAGGCTCTGTTACACATTGGCCAAGCATATGCAATGACCCTAACTGATATAGGTGCATCTTTTAGCCACATCTTAATCTAACCTTTTTAAAGCTCTGTGGCTTTTCAGACTCAAAACAGCATTAAGAACGAGCATTGTTTGCAGGGAGGCGGCCCTGGGAGACCAGTCCACGGTAAAGCCAGGCCCGGGCTGGGGCAGGAGCCCTCTGGAAAAACAGCTGCTTATGCACTCCAATCAGTGGGACACAAAACCGAAACCCGACTGCTAAGAAGGGAGGGGAAAAAAAACAGATTTTTTTGAGGTGGAGGGGGCATCCCAAATGTTCCATCCCTCCATATCGACCTCTACGGGCCCATTCGTGCTAGGTGTCGATTTCATCCCTCGGCAGATGGACGGGCGAATTCGCAGCAGTCCCCATTACACGCCTCTCCTTCGCTCATTGTGAATTCAGTCAACGAAGTCAATCTTATTAACTTCCGCGCCGGTTCACACATGACATTTTCTTCAATTTTCTCGCCGACATCAAAAACATCAATTAGCAGCTCGAAAATGGGAAGGAGCGAATGACAGAGTCCGATAACGCCGACTTATTTGAAGCCGAGGGTAAATCTATTCTCCAGTTTTGAATGTGTTCATTACAATTGCATTTTCAAAGAAGACCTCCAAATAGCAAAGAAATTAAATTTATCTCCTAGAAATGTCCAGAAATTGTTTTTTTTCCCCCCTCTTTCTTTTCTTTTTTTTTTTTTTTTTTAATCCTGTGTCTATCTCTCAGCCTCAGCGGGTGACACAAAGCATTGTGGTGCTGCATTTTCTTTTTCTCATTAGAACAGATCACAACTCCCACAGAAGTTGAAACCCTATACTGTAAACTCTGGTGTAACCCGTAAAAATCATTTTAGAAAGGAGTCCAGCATTTCTTTAAGAGGAGGCGATAAAGTGGCCTGCCAGTGACCTGCAGCTTTAACAAAAATACCAGACGCTGATAAATGCAGTATCTATTTTTACCCAACAAGGGGAGCTATTATCTGATTAAAGAAATAAAATGCTTTAAAGGGAAATTGTTGGGCCTTTTTTCAGTATTTATCAGTCTTCAAAATCAATCTTCGCATGAGCGTTTATCATTGAATTTACAGACGCATTGAGTTATTATTACATTTGATTTTGTTGCGATGTTATTCTAATTAAATTCTTCTCATCTGTGTAAAAAGATGAAATTTTTTGTAAAATACATCGTATATATTCAGGACATTAAACAATTTTAAGACAAATTTTAAAAAATATATTTCCTATGTATATAGATTATACGAACAAATCTTGTATTCTCTTTATATCAGCAAATTTAAGGCTGCATCCTCTAAAGAAATACAGTAAAATAAATTTCTACTATAGTGCAATTCATCCTGTCATTTTAAGATTTTTTTCAACCTATTTTAAAGTAGTTTTAAACATATCAGATTAAAAAAAAAAAAACATCCATCCAAAACCCAACTTCCATCTGACCGTTTTATCCACAGTCTCATTGATCATTTCCTGCTCCTCTACATCACGCTTACATCAAAATGTGAAATACAAACCTCCACATTAACGAAGCTCTCTCATGGCTCACCTCTTCTGCCTCCCATCACCGACGAACATGTAACTCTATAAACCTGGGCCAGTAACCTTTAAGTAAAGGGCTATTTTTTGCCGTTATCCAAACATTGTCAGACGGCTTCCTCATGCTTGAGTTACATCTCCGAGGGGGTGAACAAAAGCAACTTTAGTGGCTGTGGAAAGACACTCCTAATGCGGGGGGGGGGCGGAGGAGAGAGGGTCGGTCGCATACGGAGCCGTGCGGATCACGTTCCTCCGGCCCATTGATTTCTGATCTTTTGACATTATTTAGTTGCTTTTTATTTTCTTGGCCGTCTTTTCTTCCATGTCACAAAAGACAGAAATGTCCAAACAAGTGATGTTGGGAATATCTACTTTCTGTCAAAAGAGCAGGCTTTTCCCGGCATTAAAGCGACCGAATGCTCTGACGCAGTGCCGAGAACCGGCGGGATGAAAATATCACTCTTTATAATGGAGGCTAATCAGATTTCGGATGCCGTTTGCCTTCTAGCTAAAGGGAGATGGAAACGCGTGGAGCAACAGGGCTGTAACCAATACACTCCCAGTTCAACGCCATCCTGACCTCAAGACAAAAGGCCTGCACCCCCCCCCCCCCCCCCCATTTGATCCACATGGTACACACAGCCAAGAAAAAATGGGTCACGCAGAGTCAAAATCTAAATTAACACTAAATGGAATTTTTACCCTAATTTCTGCTCTAAATAGACATGGCTGAATGCAGGGAAGGACGAGTAGATGCATCTGTAACACGGCTGTCGGCTGAACGTTGAACACACAGTAGTGATCAGTTCCATTAAGCGGGGATTTGATCATCTCCCCCGTGCGCTTTCACAGCCCGGCTTCAGATTAGATCACTGTGAAAATGGTCAAATGGTGTGTTTATCTCTCTGTAATTATTTTGATGCAGATGACAGAGATTGGTTGTTTGCATGTGGCTTGATGAGTGTGCACAGTGTGAGCCAAGACACACACACACACACACGCATGCACTCGCGGGCGCACACGCAGACACGCACGCTGGCGTGGAAAGAGCTGAATGGTTCCTCTCAACGCCATTAACCCATTAGATAGTTTCAACAAAGGCCCGGAAATAATGTTTCATGTGCAGAAAAATACTCAGAGCGCAGCGCACACGCAATTACTGCGCCGTAATCCTTAACTTACAACTAATATTAATGTTCTTGTTGGGCGACACAAATGGACTTTCAATGAGACTGAAAGAGAAAACCCCAGGCAACAATGGGACGTGTTGAGCTAAGCTTACAAAAGCAACCAAAGCAGGAAAACACCACTGCACACATCTTCTCCTCTTGTACTTTTGTGGTGAAAAAGAGATATTTAGCTCTCCCACTGTGGATAAAAATCTGCGAGTTTGTTCAAATTCCAGGGCAGGCGATGTGCTTGCAAAGAAATTTCTCTTGCAGAAAAATACCACCATCACTGCAGCGACTATTTACATCCGTCATGGCGGCGGGGCCGTTTGAGAAGAAAAACACTGGATTTAAGCGCACTGAAATCTGGAATCAGTAATTATGTCAGCCATATTGCTGCTACCTGAAACTGTCTCTTGGCATTCCCTGAGGCACTGAGTGAGCTGACCTTTACTGTGTGAAGGAGATGTTTCCTGCATTTCCAGCTGCTGTTGCCCCTCAGCCACATGGTGACCTTGAGTGGGTAACTTTAAGAACTCCTGCACAGCGCTGCCCATCCAGCGCATTCACAGTTAGGCGTGATGGTCTGTGTGATGGATCCCCGTCTCGCCGCTCGTCCCCCTGTCCTCAATAATCACCTCTATTTTCACATCACTCGAGCTCGGCTGTGTCACTAGATTACCGGCCCTTCGTATCTACCTTTCCAATTACTTTTAAGAGTTTTGGATGGACAAATTTGCGCTTTCATGTCCCGTGTTAGCGGATGAGTCGCTGCTTCTGGCCATGAAAGGAGAGTTTTTAATGAGCTGAGGTGAGGTTAATTGGTTCGCTAAGATCCTCTGAGTCATGTGCCTCTATATGAAATTAAGTCCATTTCCCGGAGTTTTCCCCGGACGTATTTAATAACAAACACTTCAGCCCAATTTTCACTTCCCACAGAGAGGGGGAGACGCAGGGAACGTGGCGGTGGAGGGCGGGGGAGAGAGTTTGGCTGTTTGTGCTTGTTTTACTTGCCGTCGCCGCCCCGAACTGCGAACGCGATCCGTGTTTGTGTTTCTTCAAAGGCCAATGGTGTAATGTCAGCTCCCATTCAGAAATCTCCTGAACGCGCTGCTGTTATAACTGCAAATACAGCAGTGTTCTCCACAGATACCTGAAAGCTAATTACCAGCCAAAAGTGCATTTGTTCATAATGGAACAGCGAGACCGGGTGGAGCTTTTGCCGCTGTTTCCATTTTTATAACAATAAGGGTAAATTAGCAGCAGTCGGTCGATCGCTGCTGTTGATTCAATGCAAGGGAGCCCCCGCGTGCGCGCCGCGATACACTAATCCTCCGCAAATGACTGGGCCTTTCACTTGCTATTAGGAACTACATGATGTGAATCTGTCCAGACTAAAAGACCTTGTAATCAACACTGGTGCAAATGTGTTAAGTTCAACGTCTCGTTGAGGGGGGTTCAATGGTCCTGACAGTGTAATTACGGGCTGCCACCGCAATGCAACGGCCAGAGCGCTCAACACTAATTCAATCCATCTTCATTTCCAAGAGCAACGCCCCTACTATTGATGGATAGTTATCATTAGAGAGTGACAAAGCACTGCAACAACTGAGGCGTGAGCAGCAGAGTGTGTGTGTGTGTGTGTGTGTGTGTGTATGTGCATGTGTGTGTGTGTGAACACTGGGCGTAAAGTCAAGGAGCAGGAGGATGTGTCCTCTCAGATACACACTATTGCCCGAGACAGCAGGATTATATATTACTGCAGGGATGAATACGGAGAGAAGGAATGGGGAAGGAACTTTGGGTCAGGGAGCGTCCTTCACACACACACACACACACACACACACACACACACACACACACACACACACACAAATAAATACGGAGAATACCCACACAGAGTATGTGTACGTGTTCCCATACACGCACAAACAGTTTGGCTCACTGTGACCCCGACACACAGAGAGGCTATGGCTCGACTCACCAGCCTTTTATAGCATGCTGCTCAGACTGCTGACACACACACACACGCACACAAACTGACAGACACACACTGATACACACACTCGCACAGGTCTGGGCACCGTCTGTAGCCAAACACTAAACCACAGGCTATGATTGAGGCCGACTGGTCTGCTCCTCTATACTTTCAGTCTATATATTCAGTCCACCCTGGGCTGTATATCTTAATTATGTGCTCTGCCTCTTTTCCTAAAAGAAGGGGTGACAGAGTCAGCTAGTCAGGCACTGGAGCAGCAGCAGGCCACTGAAATGAGGCCCTTCCAGTCTTTATGGGGCCTCCAGCTCAGCCACTGCATCATTACATGACTTTTAAGCTCTGAACAAAAACACAGTGGATGCCTCGTTCCCCGCGCCTTTCCTGGCGCAACACACAATGGAAACCATCCTGTTTGTGGCATTTTTCGCATCAAACTGTACGTCTTCAAAACAAACTGGAACTCCCAAACTTTTCGGGAAGACTAACAGGCTGCGAAAAGGCTGTAATGAGTAAATAGCTCAAAGCGTGCAAGGGTGGGAACAAATGGCGAGAAGAATTTTAGCACAGCGCTGCGCTCAATGTGATTATCTCTCCTCTTTCCTTGCGGGTCGCAGCTTTAGGGGTCACCACCGTCTCATGCTCTCCGTCTCGCACACACACAGGTTAGGCTTTGCCATTTCAATGACTCCATCGCATCTGGAGCTCTCCATCGATTGTGCTCAGTGACCCAGCAAAGGCCCATGTGGCGAGCGCATGCCCCACCTCTCCGAATTAGACCACGTTCGAATGGGAAGCCGGCGTCGTGGTCGCCCCTGTCCGTTAACCAGGAGGTGGTGCTACTGGGATGTGGAGCACTGCTTCATCCTTTCTGCTTGTACGGCTGAAAAGCAAGGTGGGGATTTGTTTGGTAGGGGTTTTTCATAATAGCGGGGATTTAAAAGGCTTTTCTGACACCTGGAGTTGTAGACACTTCCTCAAAGACACAGACGTACTCTGTTTTACTGTCGGTGTCGATTTAGCGGCAGAGAGCGCTGAGAGATTCACAGTCAGGTGATGCTGCCTGCTTGAATGCATAAGATTCTCAGACTTGTGAGCTCTTGTTCAGTTGGCTCACTGCGAGGAATGACTGGCTTGCTACATCCCTCAAACCTCAGCGCACATACACCCACGCCGTTAAATCTGATGCTTACTCATGCACATTCCTAATGCGCTATTAGACACTCGCATATTATGTGCATTTACACGGCGGCTCTGCCGATTTGTACACATACATGCGGGCATGAGCTCAGCGGCCGATGTGCTGCCGTAGACTGGCTGGCCTGCTTGCAGACCCTGCAGTTTGTTTAGCAACACTCCTTTTGACGACGCCCGAAGGGTGCAATTAAGCCCAATTAGAGCCTGTCAGTTTTATTAAGAGGCACAGACTGGCCAGGCTCGGGGGCAGTGAGGGGTAGAGGAGGGAGGAGGAAGAGGAGAGGGAGGAGGAGGAGGAGGAGAGTCTGCAGCACCAAGCTACTGCTACTCTTGAGAAACTAGGCAAGCACCACTGAGAGGAAACTGGTGTAAATACACTGCATGCCAACTAAACAGATACTAAACAGAAATGACAGCTGTGACAGTTAAATGACAAACTCATGTTACCAGCGTTGGACTGAGAAATAAAGAATTGCCAAGGGCTTAATCACGTCTTCATAACCAGGTCAGGTTCTGCAGGTAACCTCGGGTGCTCTCAGTTCAAATACATAGAGATTACCTTCATGATGCCACATAAAAGCTGCTTAAAAGTGCAGTTTTGTGATCAGAGAACCTGAAGGGATCAATGGATGACAAAACCAACTCGTCTATAAATACTCACTGGCTACAGTGAATGCAGACATGTGTGGATGCAGATGTCACAAAGCATTTTCGGAAGGGGGATAGGGGGTGGTGACTGCGTAGTTATGCGAGCCTGCCCTGATATATTAGTGTGGTTGTGAATAGAGCAATACAGCTGGCTTGGAACAAAAACTGCAGCATCTCTTTCATCAGGAAATCAAAAAAAAAAAAAGAGAGAGAGAGAACGCAAATGAATGTATCATTCCCTCACAATTCCTTTTCCGTCGACCCCTCAACAGAGATGTTTACAGATAGCTATCATTCCCCCTCTTTTTCACATTTGCGCTTGGACATGTTTCAAAAGACGGGGCCTTTTCATCTCCCCTCTCGCTGTGAGGAAATTTGCTCCTTAATGGCTTTCAAAACAGGAAGCAGAGACAATAAAAAAAAGGAGAAGTGAGAAAAACGCCTCGCTCCCCAGTCCCCCCTTCAGTCGACGCATCCTTTGCGGAGCCGAGTGCCGCAGCACACTGCTGCTGTGCCAAGGTGCCAACTGTGCCAGTCACACTGACCTCCATCTGCAGGCAACTTGATACCATCTCTCCAACCGCCGCGTACTCCCACTGAATGGCTCCGCTCAGTCACAGTGAAGTCTGAATGCCATTCAGTGCTCAGGCTCGGAATTGTGTTTCAAGTTTGTGTGCTATTGTATTCTTTGTTCACAGCTGCTGTGTAAAAAAATCCTTTATCACTGAACTGAATACTAAAAGGGTTGTATTGGAGGAATGCACACAGGAATACATTACTGCCAATGTGCAAATCATTCTACTATCAGGCAAATTAGAGCTGATTTTTCACAAGTCTTTATCAATGACCCTCAGAAGAGTGAGGTTGAACTGCTATGGACCAGCTCAAATTACTACTTAGGATGGTCTCTTGCCAAGGACTAGGCTTACTATTTTAATAGTATATGTAGGTGTCTGTTTACTCATGTTGTATTCATAATTCCGCCTCCTGCAGGGCATCCGTGTCCACTGAGTGCCCTTGAACATGCCATGAGTAGTCTTTCTGCGCTTCAACTAAAAAGAGACCTGAAAGACAGCTACACACGCTTCCGCACAGTTGGATAAAACAAACCTTAACCACACAACTCAACCTCACCAAAGAACTTGCTTTTTTCAAAAGATGTTCAGAAGAGTGTTTTTTTTCTCTCTCTCTCCTCGTCTTTGCTTTTTCTCTCCCTGGGTAAAACAAATGCATCATTTTTCTGTAAAAAAAAATATATATATATCTTTACTCCCTCCTCTCCCTCCCATTGTGCCATTTCCGTGTATGGAAGCGTTCCCTCCCATTGATTTTCTCCCAGCCAGGGCCCTACCCAACACGAGCCGCTTCCTCGCTGGTGTCATCTCCTTGTGCCTTTCTCCTTTTAACTGTGTTTTACTCTTGTGGCATAATGTACAACTGCCAAACTGGCGGTGGGGATGGGGGTGGGAGGGTGCAACGGGAGGAAAAGCTGATACATGTGCTCAAAAGTTTTGGCTATTGATTTCTTTTTGATGCAGATGGGGAAAAAAAAAGAACTGTTCAAAGCTGCGGAGAGCTTTTTTGATCACCACTACAGTCGAGCCAGTTGGTAATGTTGTTGGTGGTAAGGCACAAGGATTGCGCATGTTTGTCCGTGCATTACACTGCCTTTGTTATGTTCTGTGTTACGCTTCAGCCTATGATTCTGCGTGGTCAGAGGGCTTATTAAATATAGTGACCGACATGCACTCTCGTCAAAGCTCGCCGATGTGCTTGCATCATTAATGTGCACAATCGCCCGCAGAAAGCGTTTATTCCGATGGAGAATGTCAAAGTGAGCGGATTAGGCCTACAGCTGCATCTCAGAAAACACACACACACACACACACACACACACACACACACACACACACACACACACACACACACACACACACGCACACACAAAACCTGCAGGCTTGTGAGAAAACACAAAGATGCGAAGGACTACTCGAGGGAGATTTACAGAGCCAGGGAAAACCGAAATGTGCAGCAATTAATGAGGGAACGGCTGAGAATACGAGTGATATACGTCGGGAATATTTCTGACATCCACGTACTCAAGACAGGATACTAAAATCAAAGGCACCAGAGAGCCATGTAGCCATGTGCAGATATCCAGAGATGAAGGGGAAAGCTACCAGGAGTATTTTCCAGCCACTGCAGCTCCTCATCCTCAGCTTCTGCTCCCCGCTCTGCCGGCCCTCTGTGATGAGTGCCTGTGTCCACTGGGGGCTACAATTAGCCCATCAAACTCATTCCAGCCGGGAATCCACACCGCCTCTCCAATCCCCTTTTCTGGCTCTCCGAAGCCTGGGAGAGACAGGCAACTTGTAAGACTAGGGGAGGTAGCCTTTGATGTGCCAGGTTCTGCCGAGGCCTCCCTTTTTGCTCATATCAAGGCTGAGGAGATATAACAATTAAAATGGCGGGAGAGGCAGGCTGACGCCGCAGTATGCACTCGTGCAGCTCGTGCGGCACGTGCTCGCCCGTGCACCCCGGACCTGGCCCTCACAGGTGGGGGGTACACCTCAGTATTAGAGCAGATATCAGCACCCCAGTGACTGGTGGAGTTACAAGAAGTCACATAAAAGCTGAGAGACGTTCTTCATGCCAAAGCTATGAGTCTGTCTTGTGGCTCCTCCTGGCTTCTGATTGGCTGGCCCTGTTTCCATCTGTCAATTAGGAGCTCTCTGCCCCGTGGCAGAAGTGCAGCATTGCACAACACTTTCTGGCCCGTTTCCCCGTATTTACTTAAGTATAACAATTTGTCAATGTCAATCCACTCATCAATTCTAATTATCCATTAGTTGCAAAAAAAACAAAGAAAAGAAAAAAAGCCAAACTGTTTTTTGTTTGTTTTGGCATATCAAATGTAAGAATTAACTGCTATCTGTTTTATGTTATCTCAAATAATATACCTTTGACTTTAGGTTGCACAAACTGGGAATCTGAAGGCATCACCTCGGGCTATGGGAACTTGAGCTCGGCATTTTTCCTAATTTTATAGCATGAATATAATCATTAGTCGCTATCTTAATTAATCAAAATGATCATGATCCAAGCTACAAGTGCTGACACGATCTTATGTGAATCTAAGTCTGGTTTATTGTTTTATAGGAGGCATTTTAAGGAAGTGAGGATGCAATTTTTCTCCTAAACAACACATTTAAATCTTTAGAAGTCTCCCTGGACCTCGTCTGCATCTCGAAGGATCCCATGTTGTGTCCAGATCCCAAGCTGAACAAACTGTGGGCCAGTGGTTCAGATGGGCTGCTGCGTTACGTTGTGTAAGACACAGCTCCACTTCTGTCTCAGCTCCAGTGGGGCTCAGTGGCAGACAGCCAGGTAATTACACAGCACTGACTACCAGCCAGAAGAGAAAGGCCCACTACCACACACACACACACACACACACACACACACACACACACACACACACACACACACACACACACACACACACACACACACACACACACACACACAAAACACTTATTTGCAAGCACAGAGTATACAGATCACACAACCCCACCTGCACACACACGATATCTCTTCTCCATTCTCTCTCTTCCTCCTCACACACACACACACACACACACAGGCCCAGCCAAACACAAGGACTACATTATGTCAAGGAGGATTACAATGACTCCAACCTGACCCGGCTCCGCAGCTGCTCCGCCTCTGGCGTGAGTGTGCCTGAATTTACTGTTTGAGGTAAAAGACTGTCCACAGTTTAAACAGGTGTGTACTTATGCAGATGCGCAGCTCAAGCATGTGGTTTGCATTAGCTGCTGCAGCGGAGCCAGAGCGAGCTTCCACTGGAGCGGGAGTCAAGCCCAACATGAGGACGATGATGTATTCCTTTTCAATTCCCTGAATTCAGGAAGAGAGATTTCCTAAAAAAAATTCCAAAAAAAGGTGAATGAATAAACTACTCAGCGGTGAAAAAAACGTGGCATTGTGAGTAAACTGCTTTAATATCTCCGGCACAGGAGTAAAAAAAGTGCAGCAGTGGAGTCTCTTGATATGAGACTGCATGTTCTGAGACCAAAGAAAAAACAATAAGAGAGCATTTAGGCGGGCTTCTACCTCTGTCACATCACACTTGAACACATGTTATTAGCTCTTTTCAATCCATCTGCTTTAGTCCTCGTGCTTGAACTTGGTGGTGCGCAAAGATCCTGGTATGACGTCACTATTTAAGCCTAGCAACACAATGGACCGCAAGTCAGAGTCATGCCTAACTCTGCCACATGGTCTGAAGCCTGAATGTCACATCAAAAAGCAGATATTTTAAATTAACTGCAGGGCTGATCACATCAGTTTTCTAATCCCAACAGCTCACCCCTTGCTTTGAATTAGCAGCAGTAATATAAATACATCAAGAGTGCAACGTTAATTCAAGATGGTCACGCGATTATTTCCATTATCATGAGCGCATTAACATTTCAAAACCTCCATATGAAGTTGCACCATGAGTGAATGAATGAATCTATGGCTGAGACACAGCGACAACGTAGGTTAGTCATTTTATTCTGACATTACAAAAGCGCCAGAATGTGAGTTGGCATAAAGGCAAGTAAATTGCACCAACAAGACAAAAGGGAAGTCATGCTTCAAGGAAAGAGGAGGTATTCTCTGTCCCTTGTTGGTTATTCCAGACCTTTTTTTTTCCAAAGAAAGAATCTTGTTTAAAAAAAAAAAACTGCCATGGATTCCAGTGAATGCCAGTGAGAATCAAGCGAGCTATTCATGCTGCCAGTTGATTTAGGCACGCCTCGCTACACACCAATCAGCCCGGCCCCGGCCTCACCAGCCACTCACTTGTCTGCCATTCCAACACAAGATGGAGACAGTGCCAAAAGTTCCAATTAAAATATCCATTTGTGATGTCTGTGCAGAAAAAAAAGAACAAAAAAAAACAAAAAAAAAAACAAGTACCAGGCTTTTTCGATAGCGTAGGAGAAAATACAACAAAAGCTGCCAAAATTCTGTGGACAAGCCACATACTTAAGAGTTTTCTGTCTACACAAACTAAATAAGTCTGACGAGTGTGTATGTAGGCAGAATGTGTGTGCGTGTGTGTGAGAAGAGAGAGACAGACAGAGCGTGTGTGTGCATGGGAGTGGGAGCGTCTTGTTATGGAGGAACAGAGCATGTTGCAGATAAGAGGCCGACGCTGTTCAAAGAAAAAGGCAGGCCGGTAAAGTGCGCGCCGATTCGACATCATCGCCTCACTGTCCCTTAATGAGCCTGGAGAGGAAGTCTGGTGTCCACAGAATCCGCTCCTGTCTCGCTCCAATCAGGCTGCCGGGCTCTTTATTCAAATCTCACACACAACTGTCACACAGCCAGTCTGGCCGCGCTGTTTATCTTACTCCAGGAGGATGTTAACAAGACAAATGAATGAATAAATACACAAATAATGCGTTTAGGTAATGTTAATAATGTATGAAATGGAAGCTGCTTTTTGACAGTAGCGCTGCACTAAGGATTCTTCCTAACTTTGGTGACAGGCTTGTTTATTCTTTTCCCAGCATGCAATTCTCTGCATCTTTCGCAGGAGACGTCTGGCCATTGTTGGGCGTCTATAGCATATTTCGCTGATGAGAAAAACCGGTCTGACACATGAGTTTCGACTTCTCTCCCATAAAAAACAGCCCATATAACGTCAGCTCATATAACTCTCCCTTCATCCAAAACCTCTAGTATGATGATCCTCCTTAATCTCATGGAATCCAGGTCTCCTTCTCACCCCGTCACACTTCCCTCCTGCTATTACATGACTGATTCCAGTGACGTTTTAACAGGCCACTCAATTAGAGTAGATAAATAAATACGACGGCGTGCGCACACCTGCACAGGTATGCGAGAGCAGTCAAATCTCAGCGTCACCTGCCTCAAAGAAGTGTCCCAAACTTCCAGGACTATTAGAAAAAACAAAACAAAAACAAAACAAAACAAAAAACAGAGGAGCAGGGGGGAAAAATGCTCAAAGAAACTGACTGGGTAGGAAAATAAGTCTCACATCAAATTCCTTCCCTGGGCCGAGACAAAAGCGGGGCCTGGCACTCAGGCGCCGTCGACTACACAGACTTGGAAGACGGAGAAGAAGAAGAAGAAAAAAAATAAATAAATAACAACACGCACATCAAAACCAGAGCCAAACAAATCCAAGAAAAGTTCAGATAGGTCTTCAGTGGAACTGCCAAGAGGAGCAAAATCAAATAAATTGGGGGGTTAGTCTCGTTCAGGCTGGCCCGACAAACCTGAAAACACTGTTTAGAATATATGAGGGAGGTGACAGAGGACGATGCTAAATGACTCAGAAAGCAGATACCCAGTGTTTACCCTCACAAACTCCAAAGCAGAGCCCCTCTCCCGTTGTAATGCGCGGGGAAGAGAAAACAGAATTCAAGGCAGCTTAAGTGCTCTCTGGAATCACTCAGCATTCCACTGTCTTACACACACACACACACACACACACACACACACACACACACACACACACACACACACACACACACACACACACACACACACACACACACACACACGCACACAGAGTTAAAATTTGACTGTGACAGCGTATTCATCCATAACTGTAAATTGTTCTTTGGGGAATTTGGCGGGGCTTCATATTCTCCACCCCTCCTTCGCCTCTCCAGTCCCCTTCTTCTCTCCCTTTCCACAAAGCTGTCTCCATCACTCTCAATCACAAGCTGCTTGTACATATGTATACAACAAGCAGTCGCCGTAGCCATTGTGGGACCGCTCGACGCTAAGCCATTACAAAACCAGAGATTCACGAGGCTGCATCGTGATCTGGAACTCATAATTACGGATGACTTCTGTGGTGCATCCTTGAAACGCGCTTTTCTAGTTTGATTATTATTGACTGCTTTTCTGATGATTGATTGATTTGTGGCTGCTAGTAATGGTTGGATTCTAAAACTCTAATGTCACAATTTAGCTAAGCGTCGCACTGGTAGCCCACAAGTTATGGGTATCTACTATTGCTGCAACAGTATGAGACTTTCACGATATGACAAACTTGCTATTATTATTGATATTATCATTATGATCAGCTATAATGACCCTTAAAGGCAGGAAGACAGAGGGTTTTTTTGGTTGCACAAGTTCTTCACCATATTTTCACAAAATATTACATGCTAGAGTTTCTTTAATAACACTAATACATAGAATTCCATCACACAGATTAGCATATGTACATGGTATCAGTCAGTATTCATCCCACGGTGCACCGGTACAAGCTTAAGCTTAAGGGTCTCCTTTAGCAGTGCTTGGAAGGGTTGGAAATATTTAGGCTTCAACTGTCAAAGACTCTGAGAACCTTTCCCGGTGCGACTGAATCCAGTTCTGCTCAGTGATGACAGAAAAATCCATCCTCACCACTCTAGTTTCTATGCGATGCATTCAGCACCTACTGCTTCGTGACCCCAGGTCACCAGTTTTCCTCAAGACTGGCTGCCATGAACATTACTTCTGTCCAAGTCCCCGATGCTGAACACTGACTCAAACAAGACATCCCATGCACTGCTCGCAGACTAAAAGATCACACGGAAAGCTACCCCTCAGCTTCTCCTCCGCTATTTTCCACAGATTTATTCTGGTTGTTGTAGTAAACTGACAGCTTCCTACGTATAGAGAAAGCCCGACTTTTCTTTGTTGTGATTGGTCGGCTCAAACACACACACACACACACACACTCACAAAAAAAAGCATGTTCGTCTAAGAAGTGAAACTTTTCTCAACTTCAGAAAGGCTGTCAGTTTGAACAAAACAGTGCGAGCACACCCTCACTGGTTATACATTTTCAACCCCCTTTTGTGAGAGGGCAGTGATTTCATGGTGCTCATGTACCTACAACACATGCATGCTACAGTGCCTGTGCACGCGTGTGCCAGTGTCATAACACTCAAGAGCCAAAAACCACTCTAAATTCTGCAGGCCACCCCTGGGATATTCACTTAATCACTTCAACCCGTTCTCAAAAGTTCACTTCCAAACTTCCTGGAAAAAGGAGCAGACATTTCTGAGGAATAACAAAGAGGGTTAGTGAGAGTAATAACATTGTGTTTAATCCCACACAATTCTGCCTCGTACCAGAGTGAGAACAGCAAGCCAAGAGGGACTTGCAGCGAAAACAAATCAACGCTCCTGCAGATGTGCTAGCAACGCATATCAACAGAATCAAGTGTCAGGGGTTTATCTATAACCGAAATACCACAAATGACCACAGCTATGCTTTATTCAGTAGGAACCAAAGCTGAAAGAACAGCGAAAAATTTCAGCTGAGTTAAGGTGTGCGTTGAGCTAAAAAGTCCCCGTTCAGTAACACTGTCTCCCCTTTTCCTCTGCTACCCTCCTGCCCCCTTCTTCTTTTTCTGCGTAGTTCCCCTCCTCTTTGTGGCGCAGCTCAAACCTCAGCCCCTTCCATACTGCTGCTGGGAAAAACAAAAAAAAAAAAAAGGAGGTCACGGATCGCCTTACTCCAGCCTGCCTGCCTTCGTATGGTCACAGCCCCCCTCCTCTATCCACACCTTCCCCTACCAGCACCTCTCACTCAAAATCTCATTCCATCACTGCAGCCAAACCCCCCCCCCATTTCATTTCTTCCCTCCCCTTCCTCTCTCCCCTCCCCTCCCCTCCCCTCTCCTCCCCTCTCCTCCACTCCCACCCTTCCTGTGCCCTCAGCCCAGTGCTAATTGGTAAATCTGTTGAACCATGCCAGCCCCAACAATGAGACACCTGGAGTTCTGTCAAAACAAGTTTCCCTGTGAAACGGCCTCTAGTGTTAATACAGTAGCGTAGGGAGCTGCTGAGTCTGTTGTCGCTCACGAGGCTGGCCTGCTGAACAGAGCTGGGGATCGTGCTATCTGGGGAAATTTGTCAGAGATGAGTGCACTCCCCAGTCAGTCTGCTAGGAGTGGTTCATCATAAATTAGATTATTTATCAATATCACTTCTGAACCTTGATCCCAGCCCTTTGTGCAAATGAACTCTGACCGAATCATGATTACCACACACAGTATTTTCTTTAATCTTCTTGCTCAGTAACCACTCTGCACCTGTGAGTCACATCTCTGGGCTAAATGACTTCATGTTCTTGTATGCAAACACATGAAAGTTCTAACCTGGCCTGACCCAGCTCTGCCTAGTCATCCAAAACTCAAATCACACCTAATATGCAAGGATACTACAGATACGCTGCTGTAGACAAAGGTGTGTTTGTAAGACACACACGCAGAAAGACAGGCACACCCAACAGTGATCCTGCCAGACCTTGTCAAACAAGTTCCAGCAAAGGCGCTTGTATAAGAGAGGGAGGAGAGGCAGCGAGCCGACATGGAGAGAGGAATGTTTGTTGTTTTTTTTGTCCAAAATCCTCATCGACTGCACATCACATGAACAGCTGTTTTCACAATCAAGCATGATTTACCTTCTTTCCTCTTTTCATTTTTTATTTTTTTTTTAAGGACTATTTACTGGCAACAAAGGCCCGGCAGAGTGTGCAAAATCAACAAGCAATTGATTAGTCAGACAATTCAAATAGGCAATCCACAGAGCCACAGTGGCCTCAGAGGAGATTAATAAGTTATCCTCTGGGCTTCACAATGCCGCCGTCTTCCCGGCTTCACGCAGCCCAGACCACAACCAGGCTTACTGATGTCCTCAGCATGGCAGCTCTGCAGTGAAAGCAAGGCCAGCTTTACCTTTAGCTTCCACTTTCTTTACATTACATATTCAAGGGGTGTTTTTTTTAAAAAGCTGCAGGACATCTTGTTTGGAATCAGACAAGAACATGCAGTGTCACAACACTTTTCAGGTTAGGTCACCTCTAATCCAGATCTTCCATCAGTGGACGTAAACAGTGTGTGTCTCTACCTCTTTGTCTTACACTCAGATCCAGATGCTGCTCATAAAGAGAACGCTGTTCAAGACAACTTCTTCAAGACAAACAAAGCAGAAAGTCTCCCTTCTCCTGCTGGTAGATCGCAGGCTAATTCAAACCAAATACATCCATAATGACTCCCACGGCTAAAAAGGATGCTGGCATTGCACCAAGGCGATCCAGAAACCGAGACTGGTTACACATAAGGCAAATAAAGAAGGCAAACAGAGTCCTTAACACAGAAAAATGAGTTTAAAGTCAAATAAAGCTGGAGAAGAAAACAACTTCACTACCCCACGGAGCCGGACGGTGTGTGTGTTTACTGTATGAGGTGTGCACCATCCAAAATATCCCCCTCCCCGACAAAGATTCCCTCACCTGGATTGACATTTAAAGACATTAAAAAGCACACCAGCAGCAAAGCAGCAGCACTGAGTTACAGCACAAAAGCACAACACAGCATGATTATCAGCATCATCACCAGGATTCAGGGTGTTTCATTCATTATTTTTGCTTAAAAAGACAATAATCAATCAAATTATCAGCTGTTAATTTGTGTGTGGAATCAACCAAAAAAATCCAACAAGATATTTTTGGAATTCAAAGGTCTCTCACCAAATGAAATTGGTGAAGGCTCAGATCTGACTGTCCGGGGAATTCCCAGCAGAAGGGCCCCTGAAAGGCAAAGACGGACGTTCCCAAGTCACACAATTATATCAGCTCTCCATCTCTTGTCCGTTCTCTCTCTCTCTCTCTCTCTCACACACACACACACACATACACATCTGCACACAATCCCAGCCGACCAGGTTTTATGCAAAGGCAACGTGCCCTCCCTGGAAATAATGCATCCCCTGGCTTTTTAGTTATTTAAACTACTACCTCGTCTCTGCTGGCTCAGCTTTCTCCTGGGTACGTGTTCGGCCCCATTATTGCTAATTTTACAGAGAGAGAATAGGAGAACGGCGGCTCTGCACCGGTTACGTGGCTGTTGGTACCGGCTGGCTGGTTGTTAACACACTTTCACGTTGGGGGAACATTTTAATCTCTTCAGACGTTCAGGAGCCGTCAGCTGGTCTGGGGATCCGCTGTCACCACCACAGATTTTTCAAGGTCTAAATATTAGGAGTGGGACAAAATATTGACAAGGGAATGTATCGCATTACTTCCTCTTGGGACGTGTTATTGATACACTGGTACCAAATATCGATATTTTTATTAAAACATGCAGGCGCTCTAAATGGATTCCCCAGCCAGTTTGGACAGCCAGTGTGTGTGTGTTTGTGTGTTAGAGAGGCACTTAAGTAAGAGCCAATGCACTTTTTATTTCCAGCTTTTCGCCTTTTTAGGGTTATTTTTTCTACTTCCCTTGCACACACATCCTGATGCTATCGTATCAGGAGCTACGGTGTGCTTCCCACCCCTATGAAATATCTATAAGCTGCAAACAGGCAGCATGATCCAGCACAAATGTTAATAAATAATATCAACTAAATGTCAGAGTGCTGTTTTTCTAGATGTTAGCGCTGTTAAAAGTGTAATGACAAAGAGGGTTTCTAATGAAAATAAGAAAGCACGCTGACAACGGGTCGCAAGATCAGCCATTTCTGGTATTTTTATCACCTCACTGTGCTCTGATATTGAAATTGTGAACCGCCTGGTCTTACTAGCTGTTCAAACACAAGTTTCTTTAGAGAAGGAGGCATTCAGAGGTTAACCTGGCACACTTGTATCTACTGAAATTCAGATCTCACTTCGCTCTGACAGATAGAGGACAGGAAAGGGAGAAAGAGGAAGAAAATAGGGAATGGGAGTTATTGATTTCCTGAGGAAGAAAGGACACGCTAGTCGAAGTCTCAGAACACGCAGAGAAAAGCAACAGGGTCTTTAGTTTAGGCTCCAGCACCTAAAAGCTACAGTGTCAATCGGCTCTGTGCATGAGATCACTGGGTTTCTATTTGTACTTGTGCTTGACCCCGGGGCCAGCTAGATAACTTTTCATAACAGCTAGTCAGTGTGTGGTTATTGGTGAGGCACAGACACACACACTTACAGATACAAATACGTATTATGCTTTTAAATGTGCATGTCCAACTTAGAGTCACACATTCTCTGGGGTAACTTAAGTTCACAGGGGTTATTTAACGGTCAAATACCACGGCAAGGGAAGAAAAAAGACGATAGTGGCCCTGGAGGTATCTACACACACAGAAACACTCAGAGACAAAACAACAAACTGTTCATAGCTCCTACAATCACGTGCTGTAACAGAGGGGCTCCTTAAGGACGTCCTTCGCACATTCAATATACACATTTGACGATGAATACGCAAACACTCTGAAGTCTGGTCGGCAATTCATCAGGAACCTTTCCTTTAAAATGTTAAGGTCCATAAAGGAGCGAGAGGACCCTCGAGTCATTGTTGCCGTACTGTTGCTGACTAAGCCAACACTGAGTGGATTGTCTGTGGGAACAAGCGGCCATCCAGACTGCTGGACAGATACAATGACTGAGGTGCTCTCATTTTCATTGTCACGGTTCCCGGGGCCTGACGCCACGTCTCGACGGCCTCGGACTTTGGCCCGAGCCGATGATGTAAGCGTGACCCCCTGAACAAACTTCTTGTCTGGGGTGAGACAGTGAGAGACAGCTGACAGACACAATGGTCTCTATCTGGGTCTGGATCATGTGCTGAGAAGAACTGGTGGATAAAGATCACAGTGTATGTAAACTAAGATTTCACCATGAATATATATATCATGATACACTACATGTAGAGTAACCAGTCTACAGTTAAAAAGAACCAGATGGGAATGTCTGTTTTATTGTCTAATCCTACATGCCAAGAGCCTTTTGCAACTCTGGATCCAAAAGTGACCACAACACTACATCGAAGTCTGAGATATGAGCTTTCTCTTGCAGCAAAGGCTAAGGGTGGATGGAGGAACGCATGCACAGAAAGAAGACAAAACAGAGGTGAGAGAGGTTATTTGGAGAAAGCCTAAAATGCGGAGGGAAAGAGCACTTTAAGGTCGGCATAAGGCAGGACAGAGAAAGCCTTCTGGGTAAAGCCTGTGGCCAGTGTGTGGGTGGTGCCTGCTGACCGTGGGGTCGCTCATTAACAGCTGAGGAGGCCAAGCTTCCCAGAGTCTTGAGCAATTGTCTGGCCAGCCCAGGTGCACAGCCCATTCAGGCCACAGGAAGCCCCCTTTATCCCCATTCCTCCAAAATGGACAGAGAAGCGGTCAAGGAGGATGAATGTGATCCCGGCTCTGTCTTTTCTAACATGGACCTGGAGGAACAGTCACATGGCCACGCAGTCCTTTGGCCCATTGTTAGGATCCACAGAGTTATTGTGCATGCGTTCTCTGAATGCTTGGCTACGACGCTGCATTTTGTTTGTTCGATATAATATCAAAAACATGTCAGCTCTTCTCACACAGCCTCTCTCCAGCACACATTCTTCAGAGGAACAAGTGAGACTGAATGGGAATAAAATAAGCATGTTCAGTAGTTGTAAAGGCTCAGGTGGGAGGTCTTGCAGGCCATAAAAATGGCCAGATTCCATCACTTCCTCCACACTAATTACCATACACTTGGAGCAAGTGCCCTCCCTCCCTTCATCCCTGAGCCCATGCTTCACTACCTCTGACACACACGCACACACACACACACACACACAATAATACACAGTGAGGCACAGTTGGGAAATGGTTAACACTCCAGCCGTCCCCTGCTGCCAGTGAAAGCCCACAAAACAATGGAGACATTGTTCAAGCAGGGCTAGGCTCTAGACTCTAAGGCTGTGTATGCGCGCGTGCACACATGTGTGCGTGTGTGTATGCACGTGAATGTCAGGAAAGAAGTTTGTGTGCATATGCCCTTAACATTTGCATGTTTCTGCCCCAATTCCCAGAACGGCAAATCAGGAACCGTGATTCAGTAAGAATGACTTGTGTTTAAGATGCTTTTAGATCTCATTCTGGAGGTGCTGCTCTTCATCTAAGAGTGGAAAAAAGTTGGATCACATGACTGTGAGATGAGCCAAATCATGTCATGACATTACCAACATGAGGCTGGACTCCAGCTGAGTCCTTTATCGCACCATTGTTGATGCAATCAACACAAGCACACTTTAAGTAGAGGGTAACAAATCAATCTGGTATGGTACGTTGTGTTGGCTTAAAGCAGTAATCACTGTCTAAATAACATAAGTGTGAAAGCAGCAAAAAACAATAACACACACACCATTTCCTAAATTCGTCCATGGGCTTTAAGCTACTTCCTGCTGTAAAGTACCCACAAAGACTCTTCAAGTCCACAATGTCAAATTAAAACATCACAATAAAAGGTGGGTTGACAAAGCAAGGACTGCTTGTGATCTTTCCCTCAGGAGCCGTGTGAGGCATAAAAATGTTTCTTGGAGTCTCTCCCTCAAAAAAATACACATCAATAGGTGGATAAATATTGAATAACTTTCAGCCAATGGCATAAAAGTTCAGCAGCGGCAGGTTTTGAGGCTGCCTGCGGGGTGGTCAGGCACTTCAAAAGGTCCTGCGTGGCCCCCTTTGAGGGCATGGTAAACAGGGGCATACAGCGTGCCCTCAGACAGACCAGCCTGCGTGAGGTCACTTCCTCTTTTCCCGGCTGATCCTCCAGCGTTCCACCTCGACTGAGCCTTCCAGCCCCAAATGAGACCGTCTGTCTGCATCTCCATCCCTGTCCATCTCTCCTCCATCCGTCTCCTCGGCCACAACTTTCTAACAGGCTTTATCTGCAGCCATCTATATCTCTCCTTCAGTCTATCGCTGTCTCTCCATTGTTGTTTCAACTGTCTCAGGGTCACTTAGGCTTCAGATCGCTGTTATCTAGCAGGCCAATTGACGGCTTCTTATCACTGCCAATACAGCCTGCTAGCGCTCCAGGCAGGGAGAGGTCAAGGTGTCTGAGTGTTTCTTCGCATTTGTAAACAAAAAGAAACTACCGTTTACAGCCCAATTTATTGATAAGGAGATCACGTACTGGAACACGCAGGCCTACATCTCATAGTGAAAAAGAGGAAAAAAAAAAAGAAAAGCTTGACTGACTGAGTGACACCAGCAGGAGTCCGTGTGGGGTTATCATTGGCATTCACGATGCCGTCCACAGTTATCTGTCTTTTCTATATGTACAACAGCCGGTATGATGCAAACCAGGGAAACATTCAATCACACGTCCTCCTCAGTCAGAGGTGGATGCCGGAGCAGGATGGTAGGAGCGGCAACAATACAAGCTGCATTTCACATTCAATTTTATCACTCGTGCTAACAGCGAGTTGTGAGACGATGCAGCGATGCTGCAATGCCTCTGATCTTACCAGCCTGTGTATTCTATCAAACAGATCACACCAGGGCTGGGCAATATATAATATTACCATACATTCTGTGATATTGATCAGTGTCAGTACTAATCACTGCTCTGTTCTGCCTTTGCTTCTGTTTTCTGCTTAGAACTAAAGCACAAAGAAAGAAAGAAGCCAGAGGGTTAATGTACGGCTCAGACACAGAGTTCTTCATCATCGAACTCAACTGTTTTCTTCGCCCTGAAAAAACACATTTTAAACTTGAACGACTCTCTTTATTCTTAATTTTCTGACCTCATGACCAAATCAAATCTGTTATTCTTTCGCAAATTTAACAGAAATCCAATGACGGGTGGCATCCCGTAATGTTTTTAACCTCACCGCAGGAGGCAGGAGGCGTGTTGTAAATGAAAATGTTTAAACTTCCTGTTCGCTCACATGCATTTTCTGTTATTGATATATCACAATTTACCGTTACTTTTAAGCTGGTACTTCCCGTCCGCTCAGCAGGATCTCCATGCTCACAGCACGGGCATGTTTTGTAGTGATCCACACACGTTGTTCGAACAGATCGCTGCTCAGGATTTCATATTACAGTTGCTGCATTGTGTTGTGAATGTCTGCACTTCGGCGAGCCTTATTTTTTCCATCTGACTGGTTGTCCATCTTTGTTGTTTCAAGTTTGTTTTTGCCCCACAGCCAGTTTCTGTTTTGTGATGAGCTGCTGGTGCAGCCTGTTTGTTCCAGGGCTGTTAGTGTTGCATGCTTGACTGTTTGTATTACGACTTTCTGTGTACATTGTGAAAAATAGATGTTTACATTTATTTTCCCTGAAACTGAACCAGAAAAGCGTTTTGTTATAATTACAGGTCACTTCAGCGCCCGACTGATCATTGCACAACCTGATCTTTTTTTATGTTATAAAAGAGAAACGTATATAAAATGCGTTATGACGTCACAAATGCTTTCTAAAAAGTTGGAGCTGCAGCGGTTACACGCTGGTGTTGTTCCCAAACTTCCTTTAAAAGTGAATTGTACAACAGGAGTTTATGTGGATGTGAGGTGGGAAGTATTTACAGCCATATGACTCATAGCAGGATAAAACCTCAAGTATTTACCTGCAGCTTTTGCTGCCTACGACCAGTTTAATGACTTCATAGGAGTTGGGACTCTTTTCTCAGCGTCTCCGAAAATAACAGAGTAAGAAGAGGCCCCTGAACTCTATGGTATAAAAATAACACTGGCATCGCAGGGAAAGATAAGGAGGGCCTTAGCTGGGCTTGTTTTGTTCAGAACAGCACTGTCATCGCTAGCTCTTTGTCTTAAACACAACTTTTGACAAGGTTTCTGTTTCAGATAAACAGCCCTGTCGACTCCTGCTATTTTAAGACGTGCTTAACTCGAACGGGCAAAATACCAAGGAGGCCTCGGCTCGCCAACTTTTGAGTAACTGTTCGAGGTGGTATTTATTGCAGACCATAAAGGTAACCCAACTGATCAAATGTCAGATGTGACTCAGAGGGACAATGTGTCTTGACGGTGTAATTTGCGTGATGAAAATCATCACTATCTTCTCTGCGAGCTCCAGAGCCATGACGACTAGCAAGCGTGTTGTTGCATAAACAGAAAGGGTCAGCAGTGTATTATTAGCTCCAGCGCTGAACTGTTACCACAGGAGATATTGTATTCATGAGCGTAGAAACTTGGAAGGCTTCTCCATCTAAAATCGTTATTTGCTTTTCAAATTTTCATTTTCATACGGATATGCAGAAGATGCACGACTCCAAAACAAAAGTAACAACTGTGCCAATAATGGCCCAGGGCACTCATGATCACCTCACTAATTCTGCTCAATCCCCACTCTCATTGATTTTCCTGGCTCGCTAACCCTGTGACCACATACGTACACCTCCCTATGTTCAACCTTTCCACTGACCTCCTGAAAACTTCATGCCTTTGGCTAACTACTGAGTTCACGTTCAACTGTTCATTCTAGAGCTGCTATCCTCTTAGATATCGACGTGCCTGCGGTGGATGCTCTGTTATGTGCATCTACTGCATATGCCCCTATCGCTGTCCAGCCAACTCTCCTGCCAGACTACTCCTCCAACTCCATGGATAGGGTAATCAATGCTGAAGGAACGCCCACACTTCTCTCAAAGACAGTATGTTAGCAGCCCAGCATTAGCTCATTCTCAGGAAAACGCTCTCAACATGAGACCGGTTTTCCATAATCATCCATCTCATTGCAAGGCCGAGCTGGGAGTTATCATTTTCTCTAGGATTGCAGGCGGCGTGGCTGTCCAAAGAACAACTGCTGCACCTGCCTGAGTGGCAGTCCCCAGTCCCAGTCGCCTAATGATCAATCACTGACAGGCAAAAAGCTCAACTCTCCACAAACTTTGACTGTCAAATCGTGTTCACATAAAACTGGCTGGGTGTGTCAGGGACTGTGATTTAAGGGTAAATGCAAACAAATCTGCATTTTTCCAGTCAAAAACATCCATTCTCAGGGAAAGGGGGAGGGCTGTAACACTGAAGGACGAGAGAAGAAAAGCAGGGTTTGTTTGTCTTTCTGTCATGAATGAGGGAAGAAGAGCTGGTGAAAGAGGAAAAGTACCGGGCGGAGTGTTTACTTACAACGATGTGTGCCGGTGACGGGGACCTGGCATCTTTAAGTGCTTGTCTACTTTGAAGACCTCCTGGTTGAACATCTAGCAGGGGCCATTTCATCTGTAGGTACTGAATGGCAGAAAGGAAACAGAATGGAAAGAAAGAAACAAAACATGTTAACAATGCAGAAAGCAAAAACCAAAAGAACAAATTAAAAATAAGACAAAAAAAGGGGAGACGACATTTCTTGACAGGTATATGGGAGTGGAAACTCAAAAACATGGAAAAGCAAACAAAGATCTTAAGGCGGATGGTGGATGGGGTGAGGATGGCCTCAAGCATGCATCTGAGAGTCCAGCAGGAGTGCACACTGTGGTCGCGTGAACCAAATTACACATTTTCTCTCAAATACACAGCAGAAAACTTCCCTTTCTGCAGCAATGCTCCTTCATAGCGAGCAGCAATTCTCAAACTAAAAATCTTTTTTTTTTTTTTTTTGAAAAGTAGCTGATGGGCGACTTTGCTTTTTATTCAGTCGCTAATTCGGACTTGGGCAGAGGTTAGGGTACTGTACACAGCTCATGGCTTTAACGTGACCTAATGTCATAAATGTGACTGTTGTCAGGCTTTTACTGGAACCCATAAAAAGGTTAAAGCATGGCGTCTAACCACGCTCCTCTGAGGCTAAACCTCCTGACTGCTCTCATAAATGATTGACTTGGCCTCTATCAGACATCTCCCTCTCTTTCTCCCACCCTCTCTCTCACACACACACACACACACACACACACACACACACACACACACACACACACACACACACACACACACACACACACACACACACACACACACACACACACACACACACACAAGCACAAGCACAGATAAGCAGAAACAAGGGTCATGAGAAACATCTGTCTTTGTCCTATAAACTGGGTGGAGTCGCTTTAATTTGATGACATGTGCTGTGTCGACTGTTCTACCTAAAACGGGCTACCTTGTGCCTCATCGTCATATATTCGATCATGATTAAAAACCTGGCAAACATCCAAATGGGCAGATTCGTATGAAGTCAGAACTCCTCTGTGGTCACAGAGCAAATTCTCCAAAGATTTGCAGACAGCCTGCCGGTGACCTTGCTGCAGTATGTGGTCCAGACTCTGCTTATCAGTGTCACGACCACCTAATTTGAGGGCTAAGAGGTCACAGCAGCTGTTCCGGCTCTGAGGGCTTTCGATTGAGTACCGTGCTAAGAGGTAAAGGGCTGAAAAACTGTCAAGAGGGGGAAACTACTGTATATCAAGGGCAACAGCTGTAAACAGTCTAAACCCAGAGACCTCTGAAAAACTGCTTGCAGCAGTTCCAATTCAAAAATCAGCCTCAGTGGCAATTTAGAGTTTGCATGCAATGAAATTTGCAAAGGCAGTGAAAATGAGTTTTCTGATGAAGACCAGCAAAGTATTATTCACACACTCAGATGAAAATTTGATAATAAAATTGGTTTGTATCAAGAAACCAATTGAAAGAATAGGAACAATCTTTGGAGGCTAACAGCTTGAGCCCACCGGGCTCGGCCACGTCACGTTCAGGCTGCGACGCGGCCGCCGGAGCTGATCGCAGCCATTTGAGACGATGCCTGTGATGTCACCAGAAGCAGCGCAGCACGTCTCAAAAGCATCCCAGAGGCAGCTCCACTCTGCTGCAAATACCCGGCCAGTCTATTTTTGACTGAGGCCACGTCAAGCTGCACAGAGCAGATCGAGCCGGGCAGGAAGTCAGACACATGAAAGGCATAACAACATTTCAAAATACAACATCCTGTGTAGAATCCAGATTGTATATCAACAATAAACGTAAAACAGACCAAAAATGAAACCATTTCATTATGTAGCCAACTTAACTACAACAACTAACAGCCAAACAAACAAAATTTGAGCAAGTCAACAAGCCTCAGCAGGCAAAAAGCCTCTGAAAGTCTCCCAGCCGGGTGTGAAGCTGTGCTGAGGACAGAACACAACCGGGATATGATGCAGCCGTGAACGGTGGAATCAACATTCAACGGGCCAATGAGCATGGAGCAAATTCTACATTAATACAGGCTGCTCTTTCACACACCAGACGCCCCCCTAAAAACAGCCTGACAGGTGAACTTGGACTTGGATCTGGGCCTGTGATGCCATTTGGACACAAACCTTCAACATGACGGAGAACTCTAAACACTGGAGCGCCTTTCCACAGCCTGACAGCCACATGTTTGGAGTTTGTTGCTTCACTTCAAGATGCTATCTGAATCCTATTAAATTATATTTCACGACTGATTGAGATCATGTGCTTCTTTGCAGTAATAACAGCAGCCCTAAGAGGCTCATGCAGTCTTGCTCCACTTCGCAATTATCTCACCATCATCCTTGGCCCAGAGCGCAGGATCAAATTTTGGCTGAGGGTGACAAAAAGAGTTTTTTTTTCACTTTAATGGTTCAGTCCCCTAACACAATAATCTATGAAGGGCACTAAGCTGTGGCAGCCTGGTAGTTTTATGGTCATGCAGATACATTCGATGCAATTTCTTTGTGCTGCCATTCAGCGAGGGTGACCGCTAGTTTGTATGCATGTCTTAGCACGTGTGTGTGTGTGTGTGTGTGTGTGTGTGTGTGTGTGCTCAATGTGTGTCAGAGCTGGTCAGAGAGTGAGTGTGTCACGACCCTTCCTGAGACTGTGTCTAAATCAGTGGTAATTAGTGAAGAGTTCACTGTGGGGTGCCTGCCAGTGGTAGGCGCTGGAGGGAGTTATTGACTCCATGTCCTCAGTTACAGCCCCTGCAAGGGAAAAAAACAGTTCGCTGTCTGGTCTTTCTCCACCACTACCACTCATTTATGACCCCACGACGGCTTTTACTGCTAAAAAACAGGGTTTGTTTATGCTTGTTTGTATGTCCTGAAAGTGGAAAAAGAAAGGTTGTAAAAACTCCAGAGTTGAGGTCTTGTGGGTTTTTATGGACCCCCCACACTGGGTATTAATTGCCACGAAGGGGAGAGAGGAGGAGGGAAGTGGGGCGGGGTGTAACAGTAAAAGAGGAGGAAGAGAGCGACGGGGCTGCTGTCATCTATGAGGTAATTCAAGACAGTGTCCATTGGTGCCAGAGGGGCTAGAAGTGCTGCAGAGACGGGGGGTGAATTGTGAATCCAGTCATGGGAAAGTCCTCCATCGCGTGTGCACGCATGCTCATGGGTGCAAATATTTCGAACACAGCTGCAGCCGGAGAAGGGGTCGGGCGAGAGGACGCTCTGAGTAGGTGGGTAAGGAGCGTGAAGGTGACACCCCTGAGTGTGGCGGCGGGGTAGAGAGACGCTGAAGGCCTGCAGAGAGAGGGAGGGTGTCGCAGCGCATGCCCTGACAAGTGGCTCCACTTCAGCCCAGCTATTGCAAATGTTCTCACACACTAATCTCTCCTGCAGGTTTTACAAGCATGCCAAGGAAAACGGAGCCCTGGCAAGCACCAGGCTTTCCGACCACCCCCCCCCCGGCCTCCTTCCTCTCTCTCCACCGGCCCGCCTGCCCCGCTAACGGACGCACCGCCTGGGCTTGAGTAGGCCGTGACCTCTGACCCCTCTCTGCGGCTCCGAGCCCCTCCCTGCTCCACACTCTGCGACCTGAAAACCCTCCTGCTATGAGGGGGGCCCCCCGGGTAACTCAAGAGCCATTCCAATGTGACAAATTGCTCCGGAGTTCCAGGATAACTCTCTCCTCTCCTCTGCTTGTCTTCCTGCCCTCCTCCCACGCACACAAACACGGAGCAGCCCCCCTCCTGTCCGGCAGACCCCCACCAAAGTTGTTGTCCAGCTCCAGGTTGTGCAGCAGACGGCTTCTCCGTCTCCCCTCTCCCTTTCACCCTTCCTACCCCCCCCCCCCCCCCGTTCCCTTCCCCTACCCTGGCCCCTCCTCGCCAGGCCAGCCCCACAATGGGAGCTGAATGACTCAATTGTCTCTGATGAAGTGAAAGACAAGGGAGTCCTCTAAATCCTCACAGAGGGATGAACTCACTCTCACTGTCCCGATTTGCCCGTCCTCCACTGCTTTCCCAAGCACAAGAAGGGGGCTGGTGGTGGTGGTGGGGGGAGGGCTGACCAATGATTATTTTCATTATTGATTAACTTGTCTGTTCTTCTTTCAATTAACTGTTTAGTCAATAAAACAGCAAAATGTGCCTGTCAGAAGTTCCCAGAGCCCAAGGTCAAAGGTGATTTGTCCACAACCCAAATATATCCATTAAAGAAGCCAGAACCAACAGAGTTTGGCTTTTTTCCTTACTTTACTATATTCCAGTGGGTGCTTTCTCCTTGCATGCTGGACCCCTCAGCCCTCTGTGAGTGACTGCTGCTGCATCAAGGTTTGGCATGTTATGGGCTGCAGAGTGTTAAAGCAGACCCACACTGACTGTCATCGCAGTGAAAACAAGCTGGGGCCCTGGTGCCGGTGTCACCGCTCGTGGCAGAGGGAAGGAGGTAGGCTGGAGACAAATGGAGGGGCCCCCTGAGCGATCACACATCATCCTCACACGTCTACATGGCGGCTCCCACCACTGCTGTTACTAATTCAGCAAGCTGGCACTGAAGCAATTTGGCCTAAAACACTCCTTCCTGGTATCCGTGCTCAACTCTGATCTTCCCAAAAATAAAACATTTTTTTTCCACATCCTATCAAACATTAACCAAACGTCAATACGCGCTATTGACAAAGAAGGGGAAAGAAGTCTTCCTCATACATTTTTTAGTGTGAATGACAGACAGCGCAGGAGTGCTCTGCCCGTTTCTGGTCAACAACCAGCTCCTTTTCCATCAAACCCACATCTGATGTGTTTATCACATGCGGCCCGGCGGCTGCTGCTCCAGCCACACGGCTTGTTCGTTTTTGTTTTGGATTAAGAGCAGAGAGCTTCAGACCAATCAAACAAACAGAGCTCCTTATGTGCCAATGTGGCTCCCATACGCTGGTCCACGTTCCAGCAGGGAACCACAGGGCAGATGATGAGGACCACTGGGGCTCCGTCGAGCCATTCCAGCCATGTGAGCAATGCGAGAGAGGACGGGAGACAGACGCAGACAGACAGACAGACAGATAGCAGCTTGGGTTTAGAGCCAGCATATGGATGCTGGGTGTCGCTCCAGAGAGTCCAGCAGATCTTCGACCCATCTGTGGCCGCCTCATGTCGCAGACACGGCACGGCTCCACATGGGCGTCATACAGATAACACATGTACATTCGCAGTGACCCCCTGACATACTTTACACGCTCACACACTCATTCACACCTGAACAACAATGCTCACCCACATTTGAGCAGCCTCTGGTCGACAGGCCCGGCAGCTCCTTTGGGAGAGCGCTCGGAGATGGGATTGACAGCTTGCAGATTACACCAATCAGACCGCTACAATAAAGAGCTTTATTTAAGTCTGAAATGATCAAGGCTAGTAAGAGGAGCCCATTCAAAGCTCTGCAAGTAAACTGCACAGAGCTTAAAAGATTAGTTCATCCAGTTTGACTACAATTTTATCCCTTTAAAAACGAGAGCTGAGCATATTGTCTTGATCTGTTCCGGATAGTGCCGGCAGTCTCTGTCCTCACTCTCAAGTGCAAGAGAGGAAGCAAACAAGCGCTTACGCAAACACGTAATTTGTTGAAGATGGGACAGTTGTTTTCTGTAATCTGGAGGGAGAAGCCTAATGCAACGCAGACCCTTTGAAATCCCTCTGGTTCAAACAGAAATCACCAGTCACCTCAGCTACATGACACACTGTTGTGTCTGTTTCTGGGTGCAGCGGCCGCCTTTGGAGGAGTGGGATTGCTGTGAAGCGAACAGAAGCAGCGCAAGAACTCCCTGACAAAACTGGGAGAAAGTTAGCCGACACAAGAGGGCCCATCACGGCTGCTTTGGTTCTACTAATGCACATTTTATGAGTAAATATTAAAGAAAAAAAAAACACCCCACCTGCTCTGATAGCCAGAGGCATTTTGCAACCAGGAAAATAAAAGTGGAATGTGGGAAGGCCTGGGGTTTGTGTGCCCTGGGGCGGGAAGGGGTCCGCTGGGCCCATATTTACTCCAAAGCCAGAACCGCTTGGGGGTTCCACTGGCCCTGACAGCACTGGGGCCGCCGACCTGATCCAAAACCTCCCCTCCTCACCTCCTACCCCCACCCCCTTTGCCAACAATCTCCACCTCCACCTCAAACTCCCCTTCTCTTCCTTTCTTGTATCAATCTGACACTTTCATATAAGCCTTTTTTTTTCCACATGGGAAACACACACATGACCTCTCCTTCCTCTCAACCCAACTCAGACTTTACTCACCCCTTAAAATGCGGCTGTGGAAACAGGCTTGTGAAACTACTATTGTTCATAATATCTCAGACAGCACAGCAGTCTTTGAAAAGAAAGAGGTGAATTGCTTATTTTTTAGCTGATCTGTTTGGTGTCCTTTCTTTAGACTTATTTCTGTGAGCATGTGACTTTTGTCTGGCCCGTTCTGGACGTTAGTTTCACTCTCTTACACACTGGTTCATGAGATAAGTACGGCTTTGCTGTGACACTGTTTACTTAGCAAGTGTGGACAAATGTGCTGTTCAAACACCAGCTGATTGACCAGAAAGTTTCAAAGGATTGCGCAACACGTAGACTACGAATTTTTCCACCGTAATCAAAAAACAAAAAACAACATTTTTGACAATAAAGTCGTTAGAAATTTAGCAAAAACGCATTTCACCACATTTGATAAAAGTGAGTGGATGATGACAGACTACAGCAATGATTGGACACACCTGGATGCACACAGTTTGCTAAAAGGAAGTGTAAGGGTGACACAACTGCAGTCCAAAACACACCAACTTCTCAACAAGCCTCAGAAAGTAAACAGTGTTCCATTTCTGACTTTTGCACCCCCTCCCCCTTTCCCACTGTCCCTCTCCCCATGTCATTAGGAATATCTCTTGGCTGCTCTATAAATATTGTGGCAGGGAGGGTGAAGGCCAGCAGGAGCTGGCTGGTCTTCCATCAGGCCCACTAATGAACAGGCGCTCTGGCACCTTTAGCATCAGGCCCTGCTGCAGAAAGCCTCTGCTTTCAGGTGTTTTTCCTGCTTCACAGAGCTGCACTCGTTGCTGTTCAGGCTGAATGACTCTTCCTCTTTCTTTCTGTTCCTTTACTCGGACAGAAATATAACTTTGGGGTGCTTTCATTGGCTTCCATAATCCATAAAAAGAGTTGTCTTACTTGCTCCTATTAGGGTTGTGATCATAGTTAATTACTATGACAGCGTTGGATTACTGGTCAACACTCCCTAAGCCTGGTAAATTTTCATGTTTGGATTTCGTGTCCAGACTGAAAAGATATCCGAGTGCAAAGTGCAAAACATCTTTTATTCAACGGCTAAAACTGTTTGTGTTCAGGTGCCCTATTAAATCATCAGCACGATAAACAAGTCCCTCTACTTTTCACTCATGTAAAAAGATATCTAGACGTGCTCAGTCAAAAGCAACTGGATTTACTGGTTTCGTCTTGAGGACACTTTGCCATTCATCAATTCTGAGAACTCATAAGGATCTTGGCAAAACATATTTAAAAAGCAAATCCAGATGCCTTTGGATGCTTTTTCTAGAAACCTTATTTCCCTCTGGGCTTTTCTCATATTAGCTTGTACGCTACCACACATCCCTCCCTGCATCAAGCATGAACACCATGTAAACACCTGTATAAACTATTAGCGCAGTCTGGGTATTCACAGCAATTGTGATTTGAGCGCAATCTGATATTCTGCATAATTAAATTAGCATCATCACTGTTAATGATGCTAATGCATTGTAATGCAGTAGAGGATCTCAGCAGAGGCAGACTGATGGATTGCCAGGCCGAAGCCCATGTCCTGCACCTTCCTGGCCGAAGTGTTGTACACACTGACCTACATAAAGGCTACATGGAGGTGAACAGGCATGTCTGCAGGCCTAGGTGTGTCTAAGCTCCTTACACAAGGCCAGACCAGGGGAAGGGAGGAGAAGAGGTTGGGCAGCTCGTACACTCACTGCATGCTTACCTTTGTTTGCAGGAAGCCGGGTTTGGGGCGTGGAGGTGAGAGTTAAAAAGGTGAACAGCAGCTGAGCTCTGCTGAGGGAGAAAAGTGAGCTGATTGCAGCGCCCACATTCTGCTGGAGAACGCTGTATTTGGTATTGTGCTGGAGGAGAGCTGAACGCTGCCCTTGATGTTGAGTGTCTGGTTTTTGTTCTGCGAGAGTTCACTATGAATTAGTTAAACGGTAGACTGGATATAAGGAAGCTATGAAACATGCCTCAGAGGGAGAGAGTGTGTACACTCTCAGGCTTCACAAAGACTTCCGATATTCTGAAAACACTACACACTATCACACAGTTCCACCTACGCATATTCATCAATCAGAAAGCATTATGTTGAAGGCATCACACACACATACCAACAGGCAATTAATCTTCACAAAAGCATCATATGAAACCAACAAACATTCAGTCTGTTTTTTTGTCTCTTTCACACTTGCACATACACCTTGAAGCAGTTCAGCCTCCATATTCATGAGGCCTACTCCCCCAGCATACCTAAAGCCCAGGATTTTAAGGGTTTCAGCTCAAGTCTCAAATATGGTTTTAGGTTATGGATTTGTAACCCAAGCAACGAGGCTAATTCATCAGCTTTAAGCTATCTATTTTGGGTTCAATTAGCTTTAACCTAACTTATTACTGTTGTTATGAAACATGGTATTTACTATGATATCGTGCATGAAAGAAGGGGGGGGGGGATTCCCACACAAGCAATTACATGCACGCTCACACAGTGGGGTACTGCGCTTTGCCACGGTAGCTTAATGAATAAATAAGTAATAAGGGCTTGGTTATTGGAGCTCATTAAAATGGGAGATGCTGCCATGACAATAAGACCCGAGGAGGGTCAGGGGAGGCGGCTGTGGCCCGGGCTGCACAGCCGCCTCCCCTCATCCCTCCATTACCTGACCACATGCCCTCAGTGCTCACCTCCAAATCAACTCTGTCAGCGATGCACCCCCAACCTTCCCCTCTGCATCCCCCCACCTTTTCTGACACAGCAGCACATGCATCTTCACGCACACACCTGCAAGCACAGGCTCGAAGACACACACGCAAACACACACCTCTCTCATGGTTAATTACCACTTAGCTCAATCACATGGTGATCCGTCCATAAGAGCCACCCCCACCCTCCTCCCCCGCAACACAAACAGCAGCACACATGCCAATTATTGATGAATCTTTAATATGGCGTTTTACAAAGTCTCCATCTCATTTCCTACCACTGAGCAGGTGATTACTCTTCCAATAGGACAAGTAATATGAGCAGAAAACGGCTTTAGCATCTACAATACAACACACATAAGTTTGAATAATAAATTAGCTTAATGTAATATTATTGTTGGGTTAAATTAAAGTGGCCTGAGCCATTTGGAGAAGACAACTAACTTCTTTTTTTTTTTTTTTTTTTGCTCCTCCTGCCTTGCATCTCTAGCTAGCTCAGTACAAAACCCCCGCACAAAAATCCCACGCCGCGATAACATGTCAATAATGAGCTGAGGCCATCTATTGATCAGCTTAATTTTGCATCTATTAGCTAGGGAACGACTTGCTCCGGGGGCGAGGGAAGCCAGGCGCTAACACGCACCGACAGGCTGGATGGAGATCATTACAACTGATGTTCACACACACGCTGTGATTGACATGGAGATAAGGCAGGGGAGAGCCCGGGCTCGCACGCCTCCCCGCACACTAAGCTAATGATACACCAAACGTGTGCTTGGTGTGTGTACGGCGGTGTGTGTGTGCGGGAGCATGGTGGAGAGCGTCTATCTAGAAAGAGAGTTGGAGCAGGGAAAAAAAAAAGAGAGAAAGAGGAGAAGAAAAGCAGGCCACACGCCTTTGCTAATTGGCACAGTCAGACAGGGAAGCTCATAAAAGACGAAAAAGCATTTAGTGGAGCACCTCAGCTTTCTGGATCGCCTTATCAAGTCTGTGTCATTTAAATACCGTCGGCTACACCACAGAAAAGCCTGGCTTTGACCTGGAATGCATGGCTCCATCTGATACTTCCTTAATTTAGAGAGTTTGCATAAGAAACTCAGCTGAGGCATTCATTATGAAAATCGTTTGTTTTCCTGCGAGCGAATGATTGCGAGCTTCATGTGCCCCGTGTCAACACAGCAACCAAAGCAGCTGAAAAGGGAAAAAAAAACAGAAAGAAAGGTCTGTCTCTTCCTCTGAGCGTTTTCTGACTTTCTTTTCCTCACATTCAGAGGAGGTGACGCAGACAGTCGCGATGGATCCATACAGAGAGGGGGCGTGCGGAAAAACAATACGGTGTGATGCCCCGTTCCTCCCGCTAACCTATCCAGCACCGCTGCGGCAGCGGGCCCGGCTTGGCATTGATGCAACCAGCTGCAATATAGGATGCTGCTGCATGTCATCCACACAGAGTGGAAGAAACAGGGAGAAAAGGAAGGGCCGGGCGCTGGAACTGCACCTTTTACCACGCCATCAAAAAGAAACGACTGAATCTTTGTGTACACCATCTGTATAGCCGAGTTTTTACAGGGAGGAGGTCTTGTTTCATGCCAGATAGGCTCTATGGTGGTGAGGTCAGAGGCACAAAAAAAAACCCTTGGCTACAAACTGTGTGTTTTTGTCAGCTGAGGGATGCAGCGAAGGGATCGAGGGAGCAGCGGGAGGGAGGGAGGTGAGGGAAGGGAGGTGGGGGGGGAGGAGGAGAGAGGAAAAAAAGCCCTCAGCCAAGCCATCAAGTTGAACATTGAACTTCACAGTAGTAGCTGCCTTTCTATGCCTCTCCTTTTGATGTTACCTCCAAAGCAAAGGATCAAAGGCTTGGAGTGTGGCGTGGGGAAGTCCCAAGCTCTTAGCCTGCCAGCCTGTGATATATGCAAAAGTCTACGCCAAAAGAGAGAGAGCAGGGCAGAGAGAGGGAGGGAGAGAGAGGGAGAGAGAGAGAGGGTGCTGGGGAGCAAAAGAGAAAGAGAAAGCTTGCATGGAATGTGGCTAAATAGTATGTTTTGTGTCTAATGAATGACAAGAGGATGACGCAATCAGCCGCTTCGTTACAGTGTGACGTAGAGCTGGATAAAGTGCACACGCACGCTTTTAGAGAACGGGCGTTTGATACTCGCAGAGGGCTGGGCATGAAGGCCGGGGATGGGGCAGAGCAGGGGGGTGCTGGCAGTGTTTGTTGCCCTCGCAGCCCAACCCCACCCCCCCACCCTCCTCTTCCTCTTCCTCTTCCTCCTGCACCCTCAACCAACAACGCAGGACAGCCACCACCCCCGCCAGCTTCCACCTCGCACCAACCCCCAGCGCCTCTCCCACATCAAGGGGGCGAGAGGCAGCGTCGTCTCGACATAAATATACAGCGCGCCGTTAAAGCGAGGACCACAGTAAACACAGTGCACATGAAATCCTGGCTGCCTCTCTCGCCAGAGCGCAAACACACACAACACACACTCGCACTGTGGGCTCAGCTGGGCCGAAGAGGGGAGCAGAGGTGTGCTAAACTTGACAAATCTCTACGAGACAAACACAATCCACATGCACGCACGCAGACACACACACACACACACACACACACACACACACACACACACACACACACACACACACACACACACACACACACACACACACACCCTTTCCCCAAGGCTGTGGGATTAAGAGGTCCAGCTGGCTGACAGCAAGCCCTTCCTTCCCACGTATCCCGTCGATCTCAACCCCCCCTTCTCACACACACACACACACACACTCCCCAACTCCAGCCCCTCCCACACCTCCACCCCCAGGTCTGCCAGCTCACCGAGCCTGCCAGGAGGACACACCTGAATCTGACATCGATCGGCCCTGAGTTTCACCTCCCGCCGCCCCGTTCACATTCGCGCAACAGGGGCAAAAAATAGACTCCGGAGTATCCAGAGAAATCCTCGAGAGAGACAACGGCGTTGGGCGGACAGGGAGGAGAAGCTTAGGAGGAGCCACCGCGCCGGCGAAACATAGGCGACACATCATCAGACCCATCGCCGCCACCGCCAGTCCATCCATCTAGCCCTTCGGTGTGCGCTGCCGCTCGTATTCTTTAAGTTACAGACTCCTTGAAAGCCGTGGCCTTGAGAGACGGAGGGGCGAGCAGGAGAGGATGAGGAGCGGAGAGGGATATATGGTATAATGAGTTGTTGGAGGAGTAAGAGAAAGTAAGACAGAGAGAGTGGAGCAGGAGGAAGAACATGAACCATGGTGACATCTTAACCCCCCTTCCCCGCTTCTCAACAGCTGCCAGGTCACTTTCCAAATGTCTGAGAGAAAACATGTAGCAGGGTGTTGTTTGAGTGTTATATCATTTTGTCGACAGGGAAGTATGCGCGCTCGAACGTGCAAGAAAATATTCAGTGTTCCAATACTGTGAGATGAGTGAAAGTTAGGATTATGTTACTGGAATCTGCTCAGCATGTTTCACGCGTTAGCATGCATCTAGGCCTGGAGGGAGTGTAGACTGAGAGGGAGAAGCGGTCAACGCGGGAAGATGAACTAGAATCCAAATGGATTTTTGAGTCTGATGCCGGTGATATTTGAGAGTTCGAGCTGTCTTAGATGGCTCATTCCGCCAAAACCGAAGAGCAAAGACCCCGAGATCTGGAAAAATGTCATCAGGAGGTGAAATCTGTGGACGCTCTGTTGACCTTTGAGGAACCGTGACATGTAAATCAGCTTCATAAAGCACCACAACAGTGTGATAATTTGCAAATCAAAATGAATGCACCCTTCTCACATGACTCATATTCACTTTCGCCGGCGTGGCCATTTGGAGCTCAGTGGGGGAGGCTGAGCTCGCTGATACTGACTGGATAGTCCAAGGCTATGACAACAAAACACCTGAATTCTTCAACTTGTTTGTTACCTAGAGCCAGAGGTGATTGACAGGCCTAATGTGGAGAAAAGACGGGGCATGATTTAGGTGAAGTTTGGGTGAGGACTAAACAAGAGCGGCAGCAGCAGGGTCTCATTTCGGTTGTGATCACGACCAGAGGATGCTAAAACCGTGCTTAGGGCTGCCTGGCCCCGACGGATAACTAATGAGAACAGAGAAAAATCCATCCTGCGATTCGCCATGATACCATCGACAGAGGCAGATCACTGCCACAGACTGGGAAGGGTGGGGTGGAAAAGGAGAGAGGGGGAAAAAAAATAAAAACAGACAAGGCAGTGGTGTAAGGAAAGAATAAGAATTAGGGAGTGAGAAATGGAGAAAGAAGAGAGCAAGAGATAGAAGGGAGGGGGGAAAAAATTCACAATGATGACACGTAAGTGCAAAGAGCGATTAAGGATTTACTTTCAAAAGGACTCCCATTGATCTTTTTTGATAGACCTGCAATAAATCAAACCGGATTGACTCGCATGAGAACCAAGCCTAATCCTTTAGTCAGATCCAGGAGAACTCCAACCAAACCAGCTGTTAATTTAGGCTTTACAAGATAAAGCGGGAGAAATCCAACCTGATGTACCCTAGGGCAGGGGCTTACATCATCTCTGTAAAGCAATCAACTTATTGCCAGTTTGGAGAGGTAATCAGAGCACATACTGAGAGGGGGGGGGGGGATCGCTCGGAGGAGATAGGGAGGTGGAGAGGAGACGAGAGATGGCTGAAGAGATTAGAGAAGGAGCAGAAGAATGTAAGAAACAACAGAAAATGAGAGCTGGGTCCACTTTAAGAGTGCTATTTAAAAAGGAAAACTCAGTTTTTCTGCACGCTGGCTAAAATGAACCGGCTGAAACAATGAAACTTAACTTTGAAACAAAAAAAAGATGTTTACACAGAAGACATCCTCCATTTATCTCCAGAGGGCGAGGATGAAACAGAGAGGAGCTAGCTAGCTGCAAACAGGAGCTCTCTGGGCTGACAGCAGGGAGTGGATGCAGTCTTCAGCCCCCCCCCCCCCCCCCCCCACACCACCCTGTAATTTCCCTGGAGGCCGGCCCAGGCCTCGTCCCCATCCCCAGTGGCCGGTGCCACCTCAGCCGGGTCCTGCCAGCCGCGCTGTGGCTGCAGCATAGCACAACCATAGTAATTAAAATGGTTATTTTTGTTTGGGGGAACAAGAGGGATTTTTTTTTCCGAGCTCTGGGCGGAAGTATTGCAAGACACCATCCAGCCCACACTGAGTAAACCACACTGATGTCTTTTTCAGTTGCGCATTCTGTGTTTGTGTGTGTGCCGTGCATCACCAGGGTACTACGGGGGTTTTAGTTCCTCTTCTTCGCTGGGCGTGTGACACCGCAATGGAGGATGCAGAAGATAAAGCCTGCAAACCGCAATACCCCCCCCCGCGCACGCACCGGCACAAAGACTCATTAGCTCGCCCTGTCTTTAATGTCCTGTTTACAACACGAAACGACCAGATCAGCACTGAAATCCAATCACAGGGCTTTGCAGGGCCCTTTACGTCGGCCTCGCAGGAGAGCTGAGGAGAAGCAGGCCTTGTAGTCTCTGGACACTGTCCAAGGGAAACCAAACCTCAGGAGTCAAAAACAAAACCACACATAAAATCAGAGTTAAAACAGCAGCCTCTATTCAGCCCATCCTGACCTCACCAGCACGCACACACACACACACACACACGCACACACGCACACACACACACACACACACACACACACACACACACACACACACACACACACACACACACGCACGCACGCACACACACACACACACGCGCGCACTCTTTCTGGCCCCATGCTTCTCTACCCTCTCCTGGTTACACTGCATGCACACAGGGATCACTTCGACTTCGGCGGGGCTCCTCTCACATCCACAAATTGACTGAGGCCTGGTGACTCGGGTTTTGACACAGGCTCATTGGCTTGTGCGAACACACATACACACACAAACACACACACACACACAGGCAGGCCACATTCATGTAAAGGAGACTGCCACTTAAGCTCAACTCACATCAGCCTGCGCTATCTTTAGCAGCTGGGCTAAACTGTTAAAACCGCAACAACTCCCCCCCCCCACTCCCAGCCAGCCTCCCCCGACTTCAAATAAGATGGCCTGGCTCTTTGGCAGCGGCTGCCCACTGGCACCGCCCTCCACGGCCACAAGGTCACACGTTTAATTACACAGAAAGTAGTAATCTCACCAGACAGATGGCAAGCAGGCCGCCTCTCAATTACTTTATGCCCAATTGAATCATTACTGATGTTATTTGCTGAATTATGGCACACAGAAAAATACCACAAAAACTGGATTTGTGCTACAAGTGGGAGGGGGGGTTAAAGGGTCGTGGCAGCGTTAGGACAGAGAGGCAGATGTGCCTCTTGCCGAGCAACTGTGACAGAGATCAAAAAGGCGTGAAGGATACAAGCGCATGACTGTGTTCGCTTTTGGGAAAAAAAAACTGGAAGTTTAATACCGCCGTGATCAGCGCCAGAAAAAGCAGACCCTTATTTTTCTCGAAACCAAAACTGGTACAGAACATTGGCCTATGTGGAAACAGTCGGCTCCCGGCAGCCCAGTTGAGGAAACCGCATGACAAGGCCAATTTAAAACGTGAAGAAAGTGTCTGTCTCTTAAAAGCGAGCCAAGGAAAAAGAGTTTTGTTTTTTTTTCTCTCTCTCTCTCTTTAGGACAACCGGTTTGTCGTTGGGGAGCATCCCAGTGGACTTCTTTCCTGAAAAACCCCAAACGCAAGTGTGAGCGGTCTCATCTCATCTCCGCCCCTGCTGATGCCTCACTCATCATTTCTCAGCTCCTCCTGCCAATGGCTTCTGTGAACAATTAGAGGTCGACTTTCCCAGCGTCTCAGACCACAGCATCTCAATCTCTGGCCAGGGAGCCCCAGCAGCTGAGCCAGCCGGCCAAGAAACAAGACTCTCCTCAAGTTCAGGCCTGAATTTTGCCATTTACTCATCACTGACTGTGAGTGAGGCCTCGCTCAGCCTGTTTATGATTTAACACCACCACAGAGCTAAATAACAGCAAATTAACTGCGCTGACTGGTCTCATTAATGTCAGGCATAAAATGCTTTCAGTGAGAGCTTTCTCAACGCGCGAGGCATGCCACTAATGTTAACTCAATTACCAAAACTTGGTTCTTGGGCATACCAAAAAAAGATGAGGCTTTGGACGCTATGACTCTAAATTCTCCAGCTGACGGGCTGCTTCCTGGGGTAACTCTGCATTTCTTCTCCATAATTTGTTCTTGCGCCTTGGTGTTTCATGTCAGGAGTAGCAGAATGCGCGCCAGGCAAAGCGAAACTTTAAAGTGCAGCTGAGTCCGGTGTTTATTTCTAATTTTAACAAAGCATAAGAGGGAGAAGTTGGTTCACCAGCTTGAACAACTTTTCAACCAAACCACATAGAATGAAACTACACACAGTGGTAGAGCAAAACATTTGTCCTGCTGGTGACCGTAATAACGTTGGCAGCTCGCCACTAACTGGGAACAGTTGTGTCGAGAAGCACGTCTGCTGATGTAAACTGATCTGTGGGAGCACATCGAAAACTTCCATGCATTTTTTTTTTTCTTCTCCCCGAGTCAGGGTGAGGAATTGCACTGGCCCACAGACGGCAGTTGTTCTCCCATGAGGGCGGGCAAGCATCTGGGAAGAAGCAAGCGGGCGGATTCGGGAGAAGATGATGACTCGATGTGCGTATCTGCAGCGCTGGATTTTCAGATTGCACTCAAAGTGATCCCAAAGGCGAGTCTAGCAAATGAGAAGAAAGGGGTCCGTGGAGCTTCCCCCTCGAAGGCTCAGAGGGCTTTCAGTAATGGCTCCCAGGCACATCTACAATCCCACTATCCTGAGAGGACGGGGGAGGTTTCCTGTTCGACTTTTCAGTTTGCTTGGGAGAGAGGCCGCACTGCTGCCACAGTGTTCACAGCGCTACTGGAAGTCGGAGACACCAAAACATAAACAGAGAGAAGTTGAAGGGGCAGTTTTACTTGGTTACCTGTTCACCTGCATTCCTGACACTACGCTGGGTTATGACAAAGAACTTTCAGACTAAAAGTAAACTGCAGCTAAATCAGACATCCACGGCTAAAACTATGTAAAACCAGAACAAAATCAGATCCGTACAAGCGTTTTATTCCTTTTCTTATTCACAATCATGCAACAGATGTTACACAGTGGAATATTTCCGACACTGAAGGCCATACATGCCTTGTGTGGTTGTTGGTGCTCACTAGCACATGACAGGTCTCACGCCTGCGATGATGTAACAGTGGCATGCGTGCAGATCTGTCTAAATTCAAAACACGACTGACGCCTTAATTGCAGGCCTTTCGGTGTTTGATTCTCGGTGTGCGCAATGAAATAAAAAAACAACAGATGAGCTGCGCTTGAAGTGTTTATGTCTTACGTATAAATCCTTTGGATATTTCAACAGAATCTGTTCCGCTGTTTAAGCTTCCAGATTAAAACAGACTTCCATGTTCTAGCTCGCTTATTTTGATAGCGCTTAAAACATAAGCAACAGGGTATCAGGGATCTTGACACGTTTCAGAAGCGCAATTGCATCTCACTTTATAGGATTGCAAAGACAAGAAGCCAGAAAGCATGTAAGGTATACAGAGTGGCTGCAGAAGGTGCATGCACAGCTGCATACAGCATGTTTCAGCCTTAAGCCACAGGACTGCAGTGAGGCCTGCCCATTTGATCCCCGCCTGCAGGGAATTCTAGCTGATGCTGAATCCCCGTGGCCCACACTTGACTGTGGGCCTCGCAGTCTTTCCCCAGCTGCTGTACGGCAGGCATGGGTGGCATCGCTGGCACCTGTCTTTGACAAGCCTCAGCATTCACACTGACTCTGGTTTCCTGAGACCGGCTGCCTGACAGTCAGGTGACAAATGCTAACACACACTGCCTCTGACACAGACTACTAACACGCATGCACGCGGCAATCCAATTCTACTGAACCAAGAGGCACTTAAGTATGATCCCAACCACTTAAAAAGCATCGGCATCATAGTGAGAGAGGTCTTGGCCTCTCGTGTTTCTCTGTCTGATAGCAAACCCTGCCCTGATTCAGGCTGTGGCTTGGAGCTGTAAACCAAAGCTTACCTCAACGCCTCTCACCCGCCCGGCAATGCTCTAACCACTGTTTTTGCATACCGCTCAGCTTGTGTAACCGTTGAGTGGTTTTGCTCCAGTGAGACAATGGCTGCGTAACAGAGACGAAGCAGAGCGAAGCCACCTAATGTCAATGAGCTGCAAGGGTTGATCAACATAAATCTGCCGTACAAGAGAAACAGCTGAAAATAACTGGAAGCATCAAGCAGCTGTCGTGATAACCTGAAAGTAACGTAGGTGTAACTTCCTGCGGCAGAGGCGAACGCAGCTCAGGCCAGAGGGAAAATCTCAGGTGAGTCCGTGACCGCGCTGAGGGCTTTGCGCAGCCACAGTAAACAATGGCATCCACACTGTAATCATAACCCAATTTAAGACTGTGCTGAGTTCAGAGAAAGTATCAAAGTCAATCTGGGTCAGAGCAAATTGCGACACAATCAACACGAAACCCTACAGCAACATTTTTATTGTTTTTCATTCAGCTTGCCCTTCTATGCAATATCTTACGCTCACTTGTAAAGAATGAGACTAGAACCAGAAATTAGGTTACAGGTCTGCGCTTTTAGGGCATTTAATTACTACGACTGGTCCCAGCTTGGCCACGACTGCCGCATAGAGAAAAGGCATTTAACCTGCAGGAAGTGGCGATGCCGACAGGACCTGACTGAGCTCTCGGCACAGCTAAAGTGTGCTGGTACTCACTCTGCCGCTCAGCGGACCACGGCCACGTTTCCCCACCTCATTTGCAAAGCAATCCCGCTTCCCTCCCACTCAGCGCACTCAGTGCATCTTTTTGTCATTTCAACGTCCAGGCTCCATTTGTTTTGTCCGCTGAGATGGCAGAGGGGGAGGGGGAGGAACCAGGCCTCAAGGAGACTGATGTGCAACCAAAGAGCATCTTCACATGTAGCCCCCCCCCCCCCCGCTAAAAAAACACACATGCACCCAAAGCACCAAGCCAACACACACTCACCTCTCCCCCACCTGACTAATGTGCCCTGACACTCGTACATCACCCGTAAATTGGCCAAATGAATTAACCACGGCCCCTGCTTAGCTTTACGGGCTTTAAATGGATTTTCTCCTCTCCAGGTCTGCCCAATAATTGCATTTATCCATCTTGTTGAAGCCAGGTTTACACACTCGCGAAGATCATGCCAATCCCCGGATACATTTTCCGCTCCGGTGGCAAGAGTGTGAGAGATTTGTCATTGGATCATAACAGGTAATTCAAACAACAATTAGCTTGACGACTCCGCCGTATGTCAATGTCTGGCTCCTTGTTGGACAGGAGCAATGAGGTGCCTTCTATCTCCTCATCTGTCTGTACATCTCTTCATGTAGCCCTTCCCTTATGTCTCTGTGTGATAAATTGAGCCGTGTAATACTTTTTATCTCTCATCCAAGCCTCCAGGTCAAAGCAGCAAACACCCACAGTAGGAAAGAAAGTAGCAGCTATCAGTCTTTCACCGTTTCATTGTTCGCAAACACACATTCAGACAGAGAGCAGAGGCTGGGTGAAGGCAGAGCTGCGAACACCGGCATCAGCGAGGGTCATCTCCACACTTGTGACTGTTTGAACAGAAGTGCATTAGACGCTGGGGGGGCCCAAAGGACAATTCAGCTATGTAAACATGCAGCAACTTCCTTCCCTCAGCTCCTCCAAGCCTGCACTGAGACAAGCCACTGTTTAAACAGCACACACAGCATTCCTGTGCCTGGGCCCCGGCCAGCTGCTGCATCCTCACTGCAGGCCTGCCTGCCTGAGCAGAGACAGACACCGGCCTTACAACAGCAAGGGTCATCCACAGCGGACAAAGGGCTTTTATAGACATGCAAAACTGGACTCGTCTAGCAGAAATGCTCCAGAGCCCTGCGCTGGCTGCTGAAACGCTGCCTGCCAGAGTCCACGCTGACCTCCCACGGAACAGAGATTAGCTCGCGAAAGAGGTAAAATCATCACGTCGCTCCTGAAATCACAACCGCTTGACGCCACCTGCAATGACGAAACCGGCAATTTATCTTTATTGATATTTCAAATATGCAAAGTGTGGCGACTAATAAAGATAGTGGAGGCAGTAAAGAGGAGATAAAGAGCGTCCTGGTTCTAAAGGGCACTGTGACGTGCATCACATGAAACAAAGGCCAACCCTGCTCCATGATGCCAGTCTCTTAACTTTAACTTTCATTATGACTTAGCAGGTTTCGGATTCATGCTTGATAATCTGAAATTAACCTTTGCCTTACATGCCCAGAGATTGTAAAGTAGTTTAGCACCTGAGAAAACATTTGGAGAGCTCATAGAGGGGTATACATGTTTATCATACAAACACATGGCATCACTTCAACAACTCCTCTCAAGTTTGGGATAACTCAAGGATTAAAGGCTGTATTTAGTGTATCCAAGAAGTTACAGGCCAGTTTCTCCTCACTTGTTTTTCCACAGAAGACAAACTTTGGAATTTTGCGGTGTTAATTTTGGACTTTGACAGGGGTTGCTGCACTTAAGAAGCTTCCAAACCAAAAAACGAAAGTCAATCTCTCATTTCAACAGTTGTGAAAAGGGGCTGCAGCGGAGGAAGCTGGCGGAAAAAGACAAACCGGGACGCAGAATAATCATCCCAACAGCGTTCCTAAAGCCAAAGTTCGTAAACTCTAGCACAGGAGCCTGTGTAGCACATATAATATTTAGCACAGATGTCGAGTAAATCAGCTGTCATTCAGGCTGGGTTTTACTATAGGAAGAATACAATCATTACTTCCTGCCTGTGGCAGAGCCTCAGCAGTGGACGCCAACAGAACGACGGCGAGCTGCGGGTCATTATTTCAATCAATTTCAGGGTGACTAGATTGCATTGTTTTCCACCTCAGCAGTGCCACGTTCTGTTTGTCCAACAGTTCATTTCGGTCCGTCCATTCCGGCTGGACGGCGAGGGCCACTCGTCTCACCTCGGGACGGTTGTCCAAACAAGACACTCCATTCACTCTGACCCCTGGAGGGAGGGAGGCCGCTGACAATTCACTCAGTGCCGTGAGTCAATTTGTTCACTTTTGGAATTGACCCTTAACACTGCCGCCACACCGGCCTCTCGCTGGAGTGGAATGAATACGTAATACTGAGGACGGTGGGGGTTCGGAGGGAGGGGTTTTGTTTTGTTTTGAGCTTCAGTGCATTTTACAAGCACGGTTTAAAATGTGAAGATCCACTTAAAGGAGAGAGAAAGAGAAAGATATTCAGCCTGTAAAGCACCGCTTGCAGACGTCACACAATTACACTTCAATCTACTTAAACTGGCACAACCAATCATATTGCTCGGTGCTGCATTTTGGAGCAAAATAAACACTCCACACACCATCACCTGCACAATGCTTAGCGAATCAGTGCTCACAGGCTAGGCGTAGGCCATGTGTGGATGTGACAAGCTGTTCACATGAAACGTTATCTAGTGCTGTACACAAGTTGACAGCTGTCTCTTTACAAGAGGCGTATTATTATTGTGTGTAAATAGGTTTCTAACAGCTGGTTTAAGAGCTAACATGGGAATTTACTCTTAATCTGTTTTCCACTGGAATTGGTTCATCAACTAGAAAAAAAAAAGGAGGAATCTGACATTGTTCCACGTGGCCCGCCGGCACAAAGGCGTTACATTTTATTAGCCTTGTGCATTTTTAAGTAATCTCGCCAACATTTTTTTCACCCCCCCCACCCAATCCTATCATAATCCTCAGATTAGCAGATGAATTTATTTCTGCCTGCGCTCGAAAAACCTCCCTCACCTTTCGCAGGCGGTTATGAATCCAGCACCTTTAACGACAAACAAGCAGACGCCTCATTAGTGGACTCGCTCTGCTTCCCAAACACACACACGCATAATCGCACGCACTCCTCGGGGCTTATCCTGCTACAATTAAAAGTTTAATTAGTAGATTAAAAATACATTGGCTGGAGTTTTATCACCTTAAACTCCTCCATTATGTGTTTAGCGCACACAAAGTGCCTCCTTCCCATCAGAGCCATTTTGAACAGATTATCTGCATACAGAAATTCCCTTGACTGCAGTAATGCTGGAGATACAAACTAGGAAAAACAAGACTGCAGAAAAGCACCATCTGCACAATATGCTGCATGTAGCTGTGCACATTTTGATACTGCCCATAGAGTCTGATATTATTTATGTTTCATATCATTTAATAAGAATTAAAATACTGCAGAATACAAGAGCTCAAAGCACCACCAGCTCCATAAACTGAGGTAACGTGAGAGCTCGTTTCCATTTTATGCAGAGAATGCGGCTATTTTCCACCACGACCGTCTGATTATTCATGTGCCAGAGCCAAAAGTCAAAAACAAATGAATGCAAATTATTTTTTAAAAAAGAGATATTAGCATGAATGAGATTCTTCTTCTGTGGTACGTTCCAGAGCATTCTACCACATCCATAAAAGGCTGGTGTACCACAGGTGTTCACTGCACGCTGGCACGGCTAGTCATTATCCAGCCCGACATGATCATTAAGAGCTGTGATGGCAGTGTGGCACCTCCTCCCTGCATGCACACACACACACACACACGTACACACACACATAAGCAGGAAGAGAAAAAAAAAAAAACTCCAGTGGAGACTCGAGCACTCCCTATCAGTTGTTGTAAAAAAGGGGTGAGAGGGGAAGCTCCTTTCTCAACGAAAAGCATGTCAGCGCCGGTGCACTTTGACCCTTCCCATACACACTCCACAATCCAAACAGAAGGCCGGCACCACCAGAATTCCTCCGGCGTCACAGCGGCCCTCTCACCCAGAGCTTTTATGGCTAATTTTTTGATGACGATGAGGGTGGGAAGTGCGGAGAGCGACGTGGTGGAGAGGGTGGGTGGGTGGGTGGGAGCGCGGGGGCTGATTCAGAGGCAGAAACCACACACACATGAACACATGCCTGCTCGTCGAGCGTGGCTGAAAACTGAAACTTGCCTGCTCCAATCTGTGTTCCTCTCCGCTCAGTCCCTGCTGGGTTTTTCTTTTTTTTTTTTTTTGGGGTAAATGGGAAGATAAATGTGAAGCCTAGGGGCACTATTGTTTGGACATCTAACCAGGAACTGTCGCTGCTCTCATTGCCCTGGCATTAACAGCAATTATGCGCTCTATTCAGACGGCTTTTGTGCGTCCGACCCCCAGCGCCCCCCACCCCCCCGCCGCCGCCATCACCCCTCCGTCCCCCCTCCACTCACACACACGCAGTCCTAACACACATTTCCCGCTTTTCTCTGCCCCCTCCCGCTCTGCTACTGGTGAACTCATTTGGCTACTGGAGCACTCTGGGCCCATTATGAATGAACTTACAGAAATATGCACATTCAGGCAAGGAAAAGAAGAGGAAGAGGAAAAAAAGAGAAAGAAATGCACATACCAGAAGTATTTCTGGAGCGATACCTGAGCTCTAACAATCCTGCACACAACATTCTGTGGATTTCTTCTCCTCAATCAAAAGCGAGGCGCAGCTAGCATATGGTTAGGTGCACATTTACAGCTCTGCAGGACAAAACACTTGAGAACATTCTTCAGCACTCAAACTGTCTTGCTAGAAAATGACATTTTCCGCGGTTTTGTGATTGTGACACAAAAATATCAATTCCAGGCAATCATCTCTTGGAACTACCTAATCCCAGCCATAACCTTCATATCGAAAAGATGCGATCAATAGTCATTTTGACCTTATCTTTTCAGGTGGATGCAGCGCGCTAACAATGCCAATCAAATCTCAAAACTCCTGCAAGCTCCAAATGGGCTTATCTCCATTTTCAATAAGTCTTTATTTGAAACGTCTGCGTGTAACGTCACTCTGTGGGCTGGAAAGAGAGAGGAAGCTTCACAAGCAACCAGCACTCAACAGGGATGAATGGATCAGCTATCCATCTACTGTCCTTCAAGAATTCAAAATTCAACAGGACCAGTGCCTTTTGGACGCGCTGTCAGGAGCTCAGGTGCATATTCACACTTATAGTCCTAAATGCAGACTTTTACTTTAAAAAGAGACGCATAATGAGAAAAAAAGCTCAGAAAAGGAATGAATATCAAGTTCTGTGCATGTTTCTGCGCTGCTTTTGAAATTAAAAGTGAACTTGCCAATAATTCTGGGAAGTGCAAAATGTGCTCTCTATCAAGGAAAAACAGTAAATAACAATAAAGCTGCACGCTCTGTACGTGGATACAAATTTAACTGGTGGCTACATGCACGCACACACACAGAATAATTTAATTTCCATGTTTCAGGGAGCCCCAAGCCCTGTGGGCCAGGAGCAGAGCGAGCCTATATTTAACAGATGACAAAAGTTGCATTCCAGATGTACAGTACTATCTTTGTGTTGAGCTCTATAGAAATGCATGGGAGAAAGAGGGAGCGGGGGGGGGGGTGCCACTGGGAGAGGAGGGGGGTTACACTGAGGGCTGTGGGGAGGGGGGGCACCAGTGCACAGCTGCTAAACTAATGCCTTTTTTTCTTCGCTCAGGCACAGAAAAGCAGAGTGGTGGCTCACTGACAGAAACAGGGAAGGATACAGGAGGTGAAAATGGATTTATCCATTCTGAGAATAATTTGTTTAAACTAAAAAAAACAAAAAAACATCCAGGCTGTGCTATGACTTAATGAGTAACAGGCATAATCTGCTACATTGAAGTCAAAATTAGGCATCAGATTAGCAGTTATTACATTAAAAACAATGAAGTCAATGATTTAATTAAAAAAAAAGGTTCAGCCCTAAACCAGACTTGACTGCAGCTGAACGTTAGCTACACCCAACCCCAGCTCACACTGCCACCAGGGAACCACTGCTCCCTTTGCACTAGTTAAAAATCTGATTAGAAACACACTCACAAACCGACTGATTTTTTTTTTTTTCTGCCTCTGTGCTGTTTCAAGCAGAGTGACAGATCGACGAGCGCCTGAGCTCTCACACGGCTCAGCCTGCCAACATCATCAGCATTAGACAATTAAGCCCCGCTAGCGGAGAGAAAAAAATATATATATATCTCTTCAGTAAATATTTACTGCACAAATCTTTTCCATTCATTCACCAGGCACTAACAAAACCTTACTGTACTCCCTCTCTTTCTGAGCCCCCCAACACACACACCACCACCACCACCACCCACCACCCCCCCACCCCTACATCTGCGATTCATTGACTTTACAATTTACCACATGTCGAGATGGGAGAGGTCGAGCCTCCATCTGAATCACGGCACAAATATGCGAGTGATTTATTGTTTTAAAAACCCTGGGCCGATTTAGTGCAACTCCACTTTTCCTGAGCATTACTCCTATTGGCAGACCATGAACAATTACAGTTTGGACTAATTAAGCTCCGAGAATGTGCTGTGCACCGCTAATGTCTAGCAGGCCCCAATTTTAGTTTAATGGTGCCAAACTTTGCCCCCCCCCCCCCCCGCCACCTCCACCCCAACCCTTCTCTAACTTAACTCCTCAAATCCAAAGCAGATTGTGCTTTTTATGACTGTTTATTGAGTCGAAGAAAAAATAAGGACCTTCTCTTTCCCTTCTCCTCGCAGAGGATGAGAGAGCCAGCAGAGAGAGAGAGGGAGCACAGAAAGGAGTAGTGGGAGAGAGAGAGAGAGAGAGAGAGAGAGAGAGAGAGAGAGAGAGAGAGAGAGAGGGAGCGGGAGCCGCTTCCGCCATACTTTGTAAACAAAAGTGATTTGCAAGACAAAAGGAGCGCAACCTTCCAACTAAATTCAGAGTGCATTTTGCGGCTGGAGGCGCAAAACGCGGCCGCGTCGTGCCACGAAACCCCCCACGGACACCAATTAGGCCCTATTAACATGTAAAGCCAATTTGATAAGGTGTGGGCCCGATCCCTTAAATCCGCATTAAACTATCTTTCCTCTTGTCACAGCCAAAAATCCATTTACAGCAGCCGAACACACATAATCCATATGATATACCATTGTTATGCTTATGCTGCTGCCACGTTTAGGGAAGATACTGTCTGTCTGTGTCAATTAGAACAGATAAGGCCGCAGCAATGCGTGCGCACGTGAGCACAAAGGCGGCGGTGTTGCATTCACTTCTGCATGTTCATTACAATAATCCGAGCAGAAAATCCTCCATTATTTCTTCCTAAAATAAAACTGATAAAGGAAGTGGTCAGCCTGTGTGAAAGCGGATTGATTTTTTTTTTTTTCTCTCTCTGGTGTTTCATTTCCAGGAAGGTGAATCTGCGGCAACGTGAGCGATCCCGCCGCGACAACACGACTGAAACAAAGAGGGAAAAAGGGAGAAAAGCTATTGTTTCAACCACACAAAGCCTTTCCAGCGTCTTGTAGTAGAATCGCCACGGGTTCTGGGAGCGTCTTTTTTCACTCTAAACACAGCGGTGGATGCTTGGTGTTGCGTTTTCGTCCCCTCACCTCACCCCCCCCCCCCTTCTTCTTTTTTAAACTACTCGTAATTATACGTCGAAACTCAAAACCTCCGCCAAAAGTCTCCAGGCTTGGAGAATTATGGGGCCAGGGGTGGCGTCAAATATCTTAACATTCATAAGTCCGAGAGGCAGTAAATAAAGCCAGCGGATTTACGGCCCTGCAGCCCCGATGCTGGAGAGCTGGCCGCCCAGATCCCGCTCTCCCTCCCTGAGCCTCTGCGTCTCCAGACCTGTTGAGGTGTGATGTTAGCCCACAGCACCGGAGTTAACCCACCGCCTTTTTTCACAAGACCCGTGTTAGCATCGGCAGGAAACAAAAGGTAGACAGACAGAGCAAAGGGAACAGGGAGGAAAGCGAAAGGAGACAGAAAACAGGGGTGAACCGGGCAGGCCACCACTCCAATTCGACCTGCACCCGGTGATCCAGCAGGCCTTTGTGTGAGGTTCAGGGAGGAGGGAGACGGCAGGGAGCAGAGAGGAGGAGAGGAGGACAGGAAGGCTTTTAAAGCCCGGGCACGACGTCATGTCAAATTGCTAAATGATAGTAAATTGTGAGCCTCTTTGGACTTAGGTGGTAGGAAAAACAAATTCTCACTGATTATGGCTCCCAGAGGTCCAACAAATTATGGTAACCGCCACATGCAGGAATCCCCCCCACCCCCACCCCCACCCTCTCAGAAGTCATGCAAAAACTAAAATCACTGAAATAATGTAAAGCATCCAGACAGATCAGGATTAGTGCCAGCCGACAGGAGGAAAAAAAAAAAAATCCAAACTGATGCGAATTTTGCTCAGAGAAATACCTGAAAATTTTGCCATTCAGGTATGAAAAAAAATCCACTTAAAGCATTTGTGTTACGTACAAAAACACAGATTTAAAGGCCTACAAGCTGAAAGCCACATCCTAAAAATAATACCACAGCATCGCCCAGACCAAGAGGAGCAGAGGAAGGAAAACGAAGGGAAAAGCAGCCAGAATCAAAGCCTCTCGTGACAAGACAGAGAAAGTCTCATTCCAATAATACTAGCAGTCATATTCAGTGTCTCACATGACATGTTAGGGAGCAAGACAGCTAATCAATGTCCAGGTGAATTATTTATGCCAGCTTTAAGTCTAATACATTTATATTACAGCGGCCGCTGACTTCAAAGCTCTAATGGCTGGACACACAGGGCGCTGCAGACGGTGGGGGCCGAGGCTGTACAGAGGGAAGATCACCGCGAGCCGAACGCCGTGCTCACCTACAGTCACAGCTCAGCTCAGGTAGATCTACGAATTAGATGCAACAGACGCTGTCGCCTGGTTTGCACAGAAAGCACCTCCTCAGTAATCAGCAGCGGCTTTCTTCGGTTTTGTGACGACTTTATCGTGCGTGTGTGAGAAAGAGGTGCAGACGGGGAACTGCACAGGTGACAAATCAAGGCTCGTACATTAAAATAATACAAAAAAAAGATCCTTCCTTTTCTGGATTTTGTCTGGAACTAGTATTTCAGGGGCGGAATTAAGAGAGCAAAGGTCACCGCTGTCTCGCCGCAGCATCCTCCAGCCATGCTGCACACTTTACTGCCCCTTTTTTTTTTTTTTAACTGCTGCATAAGCACAACGAAGCGAGCGCTCCACGGACGAGCGCAGCTCTGCGATAGCCACAAAGACAACTCCAAACCCCTGCCACTGAAACAAGGAAGTGCTTCACTTCAAATCATGTGCGCTGTTGTGAATGTGTGTTTGTGCTGGCGCTGATGAGAATAATGAGTGACTAATTCCACATACCAGCCGGTAGCGTTAACAAGGCCGGCTGACTAAGAGGGAAAGAATGGCAAAATGTTCTCATATGTGCATATGCCGGGAATTATCAAATCTTTTAAAGTGCAGAAACACACACACACACACACACACACACAGAATTGTGTAAGCGGCAGAAATGATTTTGTGCGGAAGAGCCGGGTGATCGCGTTGAACTCAGAAGCAGAAATTGTGTCAAACACAAAAGGAGGCATTATGTGTCAGATGTGCATTTATTTTCAAGGTGTGCACAGCGCATACACACACACAGAAAAAAAAAATTGAGGTAACAAATATCAGTTTCGTTAGCCAGAGCTAAGGTGGTGGTGGGGGTGCAGGGGTCAGATTTCCTAATGCCTGGTCTTTGCCTTAACCTTGTAAAATGAGATGACAGGTCCTAAAGTGCAGACTTGTAATTGCAACCGTTTAAAACAGGGGGGCCAAAAAAACACCCGTGGTTGAGAAAATTATTCCGCTTAAGGATTGCCATTGCCCAGTGGGACTGGCGAGGTGCTGAGCAAATGAGTAAGTGTGCATAATTATAGCATGGCTGATTGTGTCTAAATAACATGAATTTATTTATAAATATGGGTTTACATGGCACATGCGTCTTCTTCTTTTTTTTTTTTAAAGGCAGTGGATTCCTCATTAGAGGCAAAGGTGGTGCACATGCAGAACATCATTTCCAGTCAATAAATCACACTTAAAAAGAAAAATAATAGGTATATCAATAGGAAAAAAAAAAAAAAAACACTGTTTAATGTTTCTGGAGAATTTTTTTAAAAGCTGTCAAATTTTTTTAAAGCATGCATCTTTCGTCTTTCTCACGTCTTTGACACATGCAAATCACCCCGAGCAGCTCATTTGCATATTGATTTTTATTTGTGCGTTGTTTTTTTTGTTTTTTTTACATCGCTTTACACCGCGTGCAGCGTGTCACAGGGTCTGCGTAAAGGCTCCGAACGCTCGTGCAGCCTGCGCGCAGAAAAAAAGGGCATGTTTGATGAGGCTGTGCAAACACGAGCCAACTGCATTATTCAGGGGGCTTAAAAAACATGCACTTGTAGCGTGAAACACAAGCAGCACAACAATCACTAAATTATGACAACAATGTAGATTTTTTTGGGGGGGGGGATTCTCGTGCATTTAGTTTAAAAGTTGCAAAAAATAATAATACGCCAAAAAAAAAAAAAAAAAAATGCCATGTGCACATGACCTGCCATATTTTTTTTTTTTTTTTTTTAGCACTGTTAGCATGCTAGCTGCTGCCCATGGCGCACGCAGGCTGGGCGCTGCAGGCGGACATGCATGCCACTGTACTGTACACTTCAGGACGAGTTGCAAAACTTGGCTCTGCGTTTTTATCGGCTGCACCTCTGGGTGACAACACTGCGTGTCTGGCTGCCTCGGCAGTCCGTGTGTGTGTGTCTGTGTGTGTGTGAGGTGTGTGTGCACATACAGTTGTAAATAAATGAACTTACTGTGCGTGCTGTTGGAGAAAGTGATCCATTGGGAAGGTAGGGGCTTGTGAGATCGGGGATCATTATAAATGGATAGCCCGGGTACGGTGGGCTCTTGAACAGCCCTCCATCTTGCCTTTTCGCAGCTAACATGGCGGGGGGGGGAGGGGGGGTGGGGGGAAAGAAGAAAACTTTTTTTTATAATGTGGCCTTGAAAACTTTTTTTTTCCACTACAAAAAAAAATGCATTACAGCAATAAAGCAAAGGGAGACCCCCCCCCCCCCACCTCCACCCCACCACCCACCCCCTCCGTCACACACATGTAATGTCACGGTGCTGAAAAATAGTGGAACAATAAACCAGAAACTCACCCTCCTCTAAACTTTCTCTTGTTTTGTCTCTGAAAGTTTCAGATCTAGGCGCAGGCCGTCTTTCCGCCTTGAAATGCAATGAAACACAGGGATTGCGTTAAAGTTAACACGATGAGCGTGATAGGAAACTTTCTTTTCAAGTCTACTGTCACAAATGTAGGCCCCTAAGTTCACTTATCGGCGCCGGGGACGATCGATCCCCGCTTTTCAATCTGCGACTTACCTCTGAATCCGACGAGCTGTTTTGATTCGTTTCCGACTCGTTTACGAGCGAAGATTTGACATCGGCTAAATCCCTTTCTGCCGAGGAGTTCTCCGAAATTTTCTCTTCCTGCTCCCCTTCGTCTTTGAAGGAAATCATTTCATCGTTTGCACCCAGATCGTCCCCTCCACCGCCGTTGAGCTGCGGCATTTTTCCCGAGCAAAAATTTTCTTTTTTGGTGGGAGGGGGGGCAAAACACGAAGTTTTAAACCCTTGATCTCGGCGATCTAGAAAGTCCGAGTTTAAGTTTGGGGTCTGTATTGGCGTTTTCCAAAGCTCTGGCGGTTGGTACAAAACTAAAAAAGAAGGGAATCTTGGCAGAAAAAGGAAGCCGGAGAAGGAGCCGAGCCGCTCGGATTGAGTGAGTTGAAGTTGGTCGGAGTGGTTTTCAGTTCAAAGGCGGCGCTGATTGACAGATAGAGAGGGATGGAAATAGAGAGAGTCTGGATTCAGGATTATTGACAGGGAGAAACACACAAGAAACTAATGAGATTCAAACAGGGAGGGACTTGAAGTGACGTTTTCATAAATAGGAGGAAAAAAAAGGAGAGGGGGGAGAGAGAGAGAGAGAGAGAGAGAGAGAGAGAGGAGGAAGCCGGCGGAGGACTGCAGTGCAAAGCATGTGAGGAGGAAAAAGGCAGTTTGGGAGCAGGACAGTGGTGGTAAAATAGGAGGAAGATAGGAGTTGCTAGAAAATGTGGATTAAACGCACATATGGGCGGTCTCCTGGTGGAAGGGGGGGTGGGTGGGGGGGAGAAAAGAAGGTACTTCCTCAGGCTGTTTGCAACCAGTTTGACTCCACCATTCCCGACCAGTCCTGTGTGACACCCCGGCCAAATTAAGTTAACATTACAGCTCCGTTTAAAGTGTTTAAACCTCCACATTCAGCCTCTGTAACCTACTTCTTTTTTTTTTTTTTTTTTTTTTTTTGTGCTTACTAAATGTAAGAGGCCCATCAAAGCAGGAGCCATTACTCCCAAGCTTGTTTTCCAATTTTATCTGCTTTGTCAGTTCCTTTAGATCTATTTTTCATTATATTAGATAATGTTTCCTCAGATCTATTTTTTGGGATGGAGGGTGTTATTGCATCCTGCTTTCTTTGACAGGTGTGATGTCCTCTGGGACTAACCTGAATTCCTCACTGGCAGCACAGTCTGAGCTGTTTTTTGTTTTTTCTTTCTCCCTCAGCAGCCAGACTGGACACAAATAACTGATGCAGATTTGGATGCTTCAATTCTGTGTCTTTTTCCTTCTAGAAATACAGCCCAGCCCACAAAAAGACAGCTCATTTCTACCGTGGTTGATGTGGAGTTCAGGGAAATAGAATCTGACCACATTAAATTATAAGATAACCTTTATAATATATGTCTGCTAAACCATATTGTGTTTTCATTACCTGCTTTTGTTCATTTTGCATGCACGCCGGTTACTCTGTGAAGTCAGTTAGGCATTTTTGATGTGCTGTGCTCCTATTAATTAACAATTAAGATAACAAAATGGAGCAACAAAGAGGAAAAAAATGCAAAAATATTAAATATTAAACTATTTCCTCTGAGCAAAAACTGGTTAATTAGGGATAAAGACAAAATAAAACAAGAACAAGCTGCCATGTGGTTCACCTGAAATGTATATAAAAGCAATGGGAGGAAAAAGCTTTCTGCAGCTGCACCAGGGGATTGTGCGTGTGCGTGTCGATGATGAGCTCAGCACCGGTTATTCAGTAACCTTATCTCATCAGCTCAGGAAATGCAGTTTCTATTATAGCCGATATTTGATGGAGCAATCACAGAATCAACAATGAATTTCAAATGCAGCCGCGAGTGAGTGGAGCTGAAACATACATCCAGGTGACACTTACACCCTGTTGCAACATGGCTCGGCCCTTCAAGCAAAATAAATCGCTATAAGATCAAAAGAAGACGCAGATTTGCTGATTAAAAAAATATTGTTTCATGTCATCATGCTGTTAGATGCATAAGAACCAATATTATGGCAGTAATTCCTCTCTATATGCAGGTGCTGTCAAACAGCAGTGATGAGGAATTATGTGCACGGCGTTGTGAACCTGCCTACCAACGCACCTAGACCAGGCGACACCATGAAAGCAGCCTATTCCGCCCGGTGATCACTGATGTGCTTTATCTGGATGAGGTGAAAGCAGTGTTTGTGTTTAGCTGGCTGCAGCCCAGCCAGCAGTGTGAGGGAGCAGGGAGGAAGGGGAAGGGGAAGGGATCGGCGTCTCTGGTTCTCATCCAGTGTGTCTGTGTTCAGGCAGCCGGTGGAAGAAGAGGCACCCCGCCGCTCGGGGCCCTCCAAAACTGAGCCCACACAGGCCAAACCAAAGCAGAGGAGCTCCAAGCTGGCCTCTCCCCGGATTGCCGCAGCAGGTACCTGAGAGTTTACTGGGGGCTGGCAGCGTGTTATCATGCCTGCCGTGGGGACACCTGCCTCTGATGCCGCCCTGGTGATTCTAATCTGCAGGACCCTTTAATAAGATGATGATAGGCTGCATTGCCGCCGCTGCTCTGAATGATGGAGCAGGAGCGCGCACGGCTTTCTGTTGCTGTTATTTAGATTGTTATGGGTTTTGCACGCTCACCTCTGCTCCCCGTGCAGATGTGGTTCGGGTACCTCTGGGGATCGTCTCATCCACGCACTTCCATTCCTCTCGAGCGTGGAGGAAGTGAGAGGCATCAGCAGTGATCACAAGACTTCAGCTCTCTACTGTCTCCACCAGCCCTGATGAGAAAGACACTGATTCTGGCCTCAGCTATTAGATTTGAAGTCAGCAATAATCAAACTGTGGCAGATTTAATTAGAAATGTGTCTCTGCAGCCTGCACTAATTTAAGATATAAAAATGCAAAACACATGCACTTTTAATAATGCATGATAATTTCATATTTTACACCTGATCATCTGTTACATTACTAACAGCTGCATTCTTGTATGCTACATGTTTCTGGTAAATAATCTAAGTCCTCAACATATTTTTGACTCTTACATGTATGTTTGCATCTCTGTGGGGAATAGACAACACATAACGATGACAAATAAACTCAAAAATACACTGTTTTCGCCTTGAAATATATCTAACAATATGTGCAATACATATACAAGATGTACCAAATAATTTTGCTCGTTTAAGCATTCTTTCTGGGGGGGTTGGAGGGAGGGTACATTTCTAAGATTGCACTCATGCAGGTTGCCACACAGCTTTTTTTTTTAACGTAATTCATTTTAGCTTTAATCATTTTTTTAGTGTCAAATGATTCTAGGAACACAATTTCTTTTAATGCTGAATAATTAAATAGCACGTCCATAGTCAGGAAGCATTGTTTAAAGAAGCAGAGTGTACAGAGCTTTTCCAAAGAGGGTGAGTGTTTAATATCAAGAATCTCTTAAATCCTCTTAATCCCACCGCACAGATGTTTATGTTTGTAGATTTTGCCATTTAAAAGAGAAAGACGTATAATTAAATCAACACATATGTAATCTGTGGGAAAGCTTAAATCTGATATTTTCCAGATCTGTGTTTTAATATTGATTTGTCCTTTGTTGTAATTTTTTTTTTTTTTTTTTACTGACCGCGTTGTGATTTCGATTTGGCATCTTTTTTTCTCCATTTTTGCACCTGCAGTCGAAACGCCTGGTAAAAAAAATAATTCTACACGAGCGCTCAAAGAAACAGGTCTGAAAAACCCTCGCAGAGAGCACCAAACTACTTTGAGAAATCACCTACTTTTCTGTGAACACCCTCATTGTTTCATCTCGAGCGGGGAAGGTAGCTGCAGCACACGGTGCACTTCCTCTGTGTTTGCAAACAGTTAATTACCCATCATGCATCCATGTTGCCAGCCATACCGGCTAAAAGGTCTCTCATTGCTGATTAACATATTACTGCTGGACATTTTCTCTTTTTTTCCTCATGAAAACAGGCTTGTTTTATGGCAACTGTGGCTTGATTTATTCCTGCAATGAAGTTTGTTCACTTGATAATAAGTGAAACTTAACATTTAACTTTAGTTGCATTTAGTCTAGTGCAAATTTCCTCTATTGTTGGCAGAGATGCTGTTAAGCATTTTGGCATTTATTGTCAGCACAGCTCATATAAATTCTGTCACCAGGCTAATACTGTGGTTAGCCATAATTACATGTATACTAATGGTCCTCATCATTTTTTGGAATGGACAGGATGGAGAAATAGATGTCTGATTTACCTGATTATGAAAAGACTCTTTCATGCTGTATATTATTCATTAGAGTAAAAGCAAACCAGACAACAAATATCCAGGTTGCATGTGTGCGTGTGTGTGTGTGTGTGTAGATGGTCAATTGTGTTTTCTTGAATAAGTGTACTTATTACTGCGCTTGTTAAATCCAGCACGTCACTGTTGCTCTCTATGCAGAATATTTCTGTGTACTTATTTTAATTACTCTGAGAGAATATTCTCTTGCTCTCTGCTGGCTTGGGATTCGTATTCTATACATCAAAACACAAAGAACGACAAGGGGAGAGTTGCTTTCTTGAAAAACTAGTTATTATGTATGTACTGTATGTACAGTAGATAGATGTATATTCATGTTTTCTCTCATTGTACTTGCAGAAAAGGAGCTTCTCTGCTCTCTTGTCCCCCAGCAGCCTAATCATTTGACACAATGGGACAATGCATTTGATAAATAATAAAATAAAAGCTTTGAATGCGGGAATTCTTTAGTTCTTGAATTTAAAAAGCAAAATGCTCAGTGTTATGTTGACCAAAGCTTATGGGCAGAGGGTAGAAACTGTGATGATGCACATGTAGAGAAAGAGTATACCTGCTTATTGAAAGTCAACAATATCTGAGGGAGTAGCTCAGAAAATGTACGTTAACATTGAAAAGCACCTTATTGAAAACACATTTTTTTAATAGAAATTAATTTTCTGTCTGTTTATAATCCACAACACAAATCACTCTGAAGACAGCAGAGGGAAGGGAAAACCAGTGTAATGAAGAGTGAGTCACACTGGCCTGTGACTCCGCACTCATCTAAAATCAATATCACCCCCCAGAGACGTTTCAACTAATATAACAGACAGCTCAACAAGCATTTCATTAGGTTAAAAGTTTATGAATCGATAATCAAAATAGATCAAATCTCAGGATGCAGAGCCTAGTCCCCCCGCCCCCCCCCCCCCAGAAAAACCCCAGGAGTGAGATCAGGAGTTGTGAACAGCCTGGACACTCATGATTAATGTAGCCGTGCTGCTTTTCATATCACTGTAGGTATTGGACTCGAGCAGGAGCTGAGCGTCTCCAGAACTCATCCACACAGCATCGTGGGAACCATATTAGGCCGGCTACGTGAGCTGTCTCCCGTCGCCTCCAAAACAAACAGCCAAGCGTTTTTCAGAAATGGACGCGATAGTCATTAATCAAGGTCTGAGGCAGGTCCTGAACTCTCTAAACATGGAATCCACCTGAGAGACAAGGTAACCTACAGTATGTGCTCGGCTGCTGCAGATTTGGCGGCCGGCACAAAAACCCGTTCACCTGTCCGTCACGGCAGCATCTCGCAGGGAGAAGACGAGCCAAGCCGCTGCTGGCTGGCAAATGTTACTTAAAGGTCAATGGTATACACGCCAGCGGGTTAATGGTTTGAGTCATATTTTCACACTGGCTTTACAGTGAATGCATCAGCCGTCAGGCAGCCAAAGGGATTTTTTTTTTCCGCTGATTTATGTCTTGATTGGGAGAGAAGATGGTGTGTGTGCCACTGGACCTTCAGTTCATGCGCAGTCCAAAGCAAAGTCCAGTCATCCTCTCGCATGCCCACATGATGGAGCAGAGGGTTGATTCTATCAGGCAGAAAATCACTGACAGACTGCGTAATTAAACCAGGAGCAGAATCATAGACGGATAAACCCCGCGGGTGTTCTTCTTAAGAGTATGACCCCTTGTGAAGAGATGGATATAAGCTCTTATCTCGGTTTTTCCAGTCATGTTTGCGAGATCCTGATGAACTGGGGAGTTTGTCAGCTGGTGAGCCACTGAAGAAGAAGTCAGAAAACAAAGTGACCTTTTTAAAGCAACAAGCAGATGCGCGGGACAAATGCAGAGCTTCCTGTTGACCCCTGCTTTGTGTTAGAGGAGCACATTGGAACTGCCTCTTGCATGGTGGTCTTGTGTGCAGGGCCCTCCACATCTCTGGGCTTTTAATGGGGTAGAAATCCTTTCTGATTGGCGGTTAAGTGACTGGGAACATCTCACAGAAGGTACTTCCTCAAACAGGAAGCAGGAGGCCTTATTGTGAGAGAAGAAAAAGAGAGAACAGTGTCTTCTTCATGTTCCTGACAATGGGGTCATAATTAAAATCACAGTGAGGGCAAGCTGACCTTTTGGGGTTTGAATGAAGGGTCATTATGTGCAACATTTTGCGCTATTTTGTGTCCAAATTGGCATGCGCAGTCATTTAGAGCTTTCCAGAGGAAATAATGTATTCACTGCAATTCATCCAATGAATGAAATCATATCTTGTTGATACAAAAGGCAGTATACGGTGCTGCTGTTACTCATGGAAGTGCTCTTTGAATTCCAGTGCACATTCGCTGGGTTCAGGGATGTTTTCCAAGATATTCAAGGCACTTTAGTTTAGTGATGGGCAAGTTTTTGGTTGCACACATGATCTCATCATCTTTATAGAAAATCAAATGAAACCACAGAGAAGGATTTAAGAAATTATCGCAAACATAAAGAAAGCCCTACTTTTTTTTTCCCATTTGAACTTGACACTGCTGCTCATTTGCTGCGTTGTAAAGTAGCGGCTGTTTTTCTTTCAATGCTATAAATTAGTGGAAAAGCTTTAGTACAGAGAAACAATTGCATCTTTAACGCTCCACATGCACGCTTATTAACGAGCGACACAATGGAGACGTGACCTTGAGTCAAATGGGTCGCCTCTCAGTACAAATCAGAGCAACGTCGTGTTCATTTGGCTATGTTTTCATTAACAGAATAGAAGATGAGCCCATTAACGAGACATCAGCCTGCGTTCTTTGTACAATAGGAGTCAAAAGAGCGGTAAACATCATCCAAGGTTAAATTGTGAGCAGGTTATAGTTGATGCAAAGGCTCATATCTCTGTTGTCACACGTTTCTGCCTCTATCTCAAAGACAGCAGGAAAACAGCATGGAGACCTATACTAAAGTCTATTCATCAGCGTGAAGCGCGGCAACACGTATGTGGACTAATTTTTTTATTTGTCAAAAAGATCGAGGTTGTTTACATTTGAGAATGACAGAGTAAATTAGCAAACTGCATGTACCAAACATTAATATTTTAACTGGTCTGCATACACGTTGTGTCATTCAATTACAGCATTTCTTTACTCAACAAGTAAAGTCTAACCACAAACTAATCACAGACTTGCCTCAGGGGGCTTTATAATCTATACAGCATACAACAGCATCGATTTGAATGAGGATAAGTCTCCCAAAAAAACCTTCAACATATGCATCGCTCATCCTTTTATACCTCATGCCCCTAAAAGCACCTTAGACGAGTATATAATGTCCGCTTCTGCACAGTAATAGGAGCAAAGCTGAGTATGACTCAAGCTTCTAGGTTGTCTTAGGATAAAATATAGACACTGGTGGACGAGAGTCTTCTGATTCTTTACTTAAGAAAGAAAATTGCAGTACCACAATTTAAAAATACTGCCAGTGAAAGTCCTGCATTCACAATCTCACTTTCGTCCATCAGTTTCAGCGTGGAAAAGGACTTCACTGTCAGAAATATCAAAGGTACAAGTATTAATCATGTCAAAAAGTCCCTTTCAGAGCATTATATTATTATATTGACAAGCTGGAATATCTCTGATTGATAGTTGCTTTCCACCACCGTCTTTATAGCGCATACAGTTGTGGTAGTGGAGGCAAAAGCATTAAAACTCAAGATTTAAATGCAGCGTGGAACTTAGCGTAAAGCCTCAAAATGAAACACATTCTACATTGCGAAGAAAAGTTTGTCGCTAACTAGCGTTGACCCCCAAAGATCCCCAGCCTGTTGCCAAGTGAGGGGACACGACCCGAGCCATAATAATAGTTGTTATTTTTCAGGTGAAACAGTAATGAAGCAGAGGGTGAAAAGCAAAGAGGACAAACAAGACAGCAAACTGCACATTCAGCGGCGTAATTTCTCTCTTTGTTGAGATGCTTTTTGTTGTCAATATACGACACACCGCGCGCTCACAGCTGCCCTTAAAGGTCCGTCGGCCTTTTGTTTTAATGTTCGGCTCTGATGGAGGGATGTGAGCGTGTGAAGTTTAAGGGCATAGTTGGTGCAAATATTGATTACCTCTCAGGTATTCCTTTTTCCCGAAAATTGATCCCAAAATCGTTCATAATCACACATAGTTCTGTGTTAGGTAGATCAGATGTGGCGTGGAGGCACACATGCATAATCTGACACACACACACACACACACACACACATACACACACACACACACCATTAAGGCCCCAAAGCTTCCTGCTTCAACTGGAGTTTTTTTGGCTGCAGCCCTCATGGTCCTCTACAAGGATCCTAATTGAGAAATTAATGCAGAAAAATCAATTGGCCTCAAGTTTTGCGTCCAATAGGCTCCTGAAGGCTTCAAGCGAGCAGCAATCAATGCTTTCCACATGGGTGGCTCCGCATCCCGCTCACTCTTTTGTTTATGCGTTCATAGCTGGAGGATTTTGATATATGAATTTCAATGAAATAAACACTAATTTTCCACCTTTTGCGATACCCTGTGATGCACAATGTATATGTCGGGGCATGAAATGATGTCTTTGGTTGCCACTTAAGCATCACTTAACGTGAACAGGATTTCTAAGAATTGGGATGTATTGTGCAGAAATCGTGCCCTCATCGCCAACACTTTTGAGCCTGCCTTATTTACACTTCAAAATGAGGATCTTTTAACATTCTGTGATCATCCGCGGCATTGTTGCTGGATGAATCGGTGTGTTTTGTGCATCCCTCTTGCCTAGAGGACATCATCTTATTTAGGGCCATTTTAAAGCACTGCACATCATCATCAGGTCAATGAAAAAGCAACCTTGAATTCCCTTTGACACAACTGTCTTTTTCCAGCACTCAAACAGCGCGAGTGCGCATCACCTTGTTGCGGCTCCAGGCAAAAGGCAAAACGGAGAAAAACGGCCATATGAGAAAGATGCGAGGCTAAAATCTTTAAGTATTTTAACAACTCTGCCTCAAACACGACTGCGTTGTTTTGTTTTGTTTTTTTTCCGGTCTTTCTCTCTTCAGTGGTCAAAATCTCAACAAGGAGAAAATGGACATGGTTGTAGCACAGGGAAAACGAGTGCCATGTTCTTCTTTGTGCTCGTTAACCACCTTCCAAATTCATCATAAGCCCAGAGATCAGATCACAGTAATATTTGATCAATATTAATAAGGATAGGCAAACTCCTCCAGTAATTACCACAGTCTCTGGGCTTTGATTTCGACCATTACTAACGCCTCTGCATCTTTAGATTAAAAAAAGCGACCCCCTTTTATTTCATAACATTAAATCCCGACATGCATCTTCTAAAAGCTCTAATAAGACAAAGATAAGATTTGCATCCCCATACAAGTGTCTTTTTCAATTGATTATGAAGCCGCCATTGATGTGCGAGAAATTGATGTTTTCCTCTGTTCTTAAGGGCGGCTAATAGAAGGGGCGGGCTTCGAGGAGGAGACTTTGCTACTTTGATCTTCAATCAGTAAAAAATCCCACTTCTTCTTTGTCAGACTATATTTGGTAAATAACAGTGACAATCTGCAGGGCCTGGAAGGGGAGAGAGAGAAGAAGAGAGATGTGTTGAAGCGATAAAGAGGGGTTGGTAAGGGGGGAGGCAGAGAAAGAGGGAGGACAGAGAGAGAAAAGGGCATAAAGAGGAAAATATGTCACATGTTAAACTCAGGGTGTTAAAAAGCGAGATAAGACGTTAACGTGGTCGTGTGATGCGAGCTCAAGATGCCAAAATAGCTGTTATCTCACACGGCTGATGACGGGAAGTATTTCTTGCCTTGTTTATTTTGGGAAATTTGAACACAACTGCCCCTGTGTTTCTGTGAGTGATGTTACACGATGACACACACAGCAGGCTTCTAATTAGGCCCCATGAAAAACAACAGGTGGATGTGAGAAAAGTAATAAATCATTCAGCCAATATGGCTGCCAACAGGCCTGCTGCCTCCCCTGTTTTCTTTTTTTTGTTTGTTTTTTTTTTTCCCTCCTCTCTCTTTATGTGTCGGCGAGGAGGAATCGCTGGTGGACATGCACTCTGAACAGATGCACAAGATGTTGCGCGCGGCCCACGCATATCTTACAGCACATCATTTCTGCGTGGCATTTGCTAATCAAATTCTCAGTGATGTTGCTCGTGTCGAAGTACGCCGACCCTTGGCATGAGAAAACTAATCTTGTGTTCATACGCTATGTGAATGCAGATTTTAAAAAAAAGAAAAAGAAATAGGCCACCTTTAAATTTTCACAACCAGGAAGAATAAGAAAATGTTGGATGAACTTGATGGTCATAGCGGTTCTGCTCACATTAAAGGAGAAGTTTGACATTTTGAGAAATGAGAGTTAGATGAGATAATTGATGCTGTTTTAAGTAAATGTGCAGCTGGAGCCAGGTGTTGTTTAGCTTAGCTTGGCATAAAGACTGGAAACAGGGGGCAACAGCTAGCCTGGCTCTGTTGAAAGGTGTTTAATCTGTACATAAACTCAAGTGTAAAAGCAGTGTTGTCTGATCTATTTGTTCATTTTTTTTATTTTTTTTTTACCAAAGTCAGAGGCTTTCCAGGATGCTCCTTTCATACCCAGTTATGATACTATCACCTGCTACCAGTGAACCTGTTTACCTGTGGAATGATCCAAACAGGTGTTTTTGAGGCATTCAACAGCTTTCCCAGTCTTTAGTTGCTCCTATCCCAACATGTTTGAAATGTGCATTAATCAATATAAATTTTAAAAAGTATGATATGGTCAAATTCGTATCATTCACTCCAGTGTGTCCAATACGTCATTTTTTTTTTAATGCTGAGACTTCTCAACATCATAAAACAGTGAATTTGCAAAACTGCATGTCTCCAATTAACACAAAAGCTGTTCTGTGGCTGTATACCAAGAACAAAATCAAGCTTTGAGCGTTTTGTTGTTTATTCTACCTCAGATTTATGTCTTTTGAAAGAGACCCAGGCAGTCAAAGTGTACTCGTGGGCAGAGAGAAGGTGGGAAACACCCGTGGGAGTTGTGAAGAGGTCTAGTTCTTGATGTGCTATCAGCAGATGAAGTTGACAGCAGAACAATTAGACAGTAGAAATTGTCTGTAAATATATATATATATGTGTGTGTGCAGGGCGTATATGTTTCCCTGTAAAAGACACAATAAACCGTAGTTAAGAAGAAACAAATAAACCACATAAAAATGAGAAATAAGACGTAGGTAAATAGCAAGAGCTTCAATAGGACACTGATATTCTTAAAAAAGCCCACAGTTGAGTTAAAAGGGACATGAGACAGGAGGCGGGAGCTGCGATGGTGAGCTGGATAGGCAGAGCTGGAGATGAAGCCAGAGACAGAGGGAGCTCAGTGGGAGGTGGTGGAGAGGCTAGGGGCAGGCTCCAGGCAGAGGAGAGGGCAGGGAAGGATTCATGGCCCAGGATCAACAACAGCACACTCAATAAACCCCCACGGACACCAGGGAGAAAACCTAATATGCCTTCAACACATGCAAGCACTCATTTACAAATGTTTACAACCTTTAAGGAACAAAAAAAGGTGATTTGATGCCGTTCGATATCAACCCTGTAACAGCCAAATGGCAAACTGGGGATAAACCTGAAGCAGAGGGCAAATACAACAGAGACTTGTGTATTTTTTTGGTCTTTAATATGATTTTTTTTTCTTTTTCAGACTTGCTGTTTTTGCACCTTTTGTGGGGAGAATGAGAACAGTTAACACAGCGCAGTGAAGGGGTGAAAGGTCTGATTTACACTTATTAAGATACTCATATGCTTCTCTCACCTTTCACAAGGCTTCAAAATGTATCACAAACTAATGTTATTCAAGTTACAGATGAAATGACAGAACCTCTTGAGGAGTTTCTGAGAGATCCCGACCAGTCAGGCCTGACGGAGAGGACCAGAGGACAGACAGAAAGCTCAAAAGAAATGTACCGAGTTCTAAAAAAGAAGCAGGTCTTTTCGTACAGGGTGAAGATAAAATTGCAAGTTTGAGCTTTGAATAGCAAACTGCAAACCTGAGCCAGATATGGAAACAGATTTGGGTCTGTATTTATATTTAGAGGGGGTGAAAATGCTGAAAAAGTTGCTCAAAGTTGCACTGCAGGATAGCAGGTTGAAGAGTGTTTGATTTTCTTTCAGACTCCATCATGATGTTGAATTTTCATGTAAACATTAAAAATATGCATCTACTATTCTCTATAAAGTGAGTTCAAAACGCTTCATTTTGTAGCTTTCCAACATTACAAGTGCAGGAGATTTAATGAATATTCCTGTTTGTAATGACAATGTATCATAATGCATTCATTACAATAATTTTGCTTTATTTATTTATCTATTTATTTATGTTGTGTGTATGTGAATAGCTGCATGCATGATTTCCAAATAATAACACTGCATGACCTCACCACAGTGTAATTGTGGCGAGATATTGATTTTCTCATTTGCAAGTGATTCATGAATATGGATTGAAAGGAAAGACAAAAAAATAGAGTAGCCTTTTAGAGACTCCACACTACTCATGAGTCTGACTTCATTCCTTCCCTAAAGTGAGAGGATATGAGGTTGTGAAGGTGGCGAGGCGCTGCTGCAGCTGAAAAACCCCGGTGAGGACTGAGGGCTCCGTGTAGTGGTTACCGGCTCACTGAAGCCTCTGACCCAGCGACCACCAGCCTCTCAAAAGTAACTCAAGCCAAAAGCGAACATAAGAGGCTCTTTCTTCCAGCCCTGTTAGAGCTCGCATCCATAAAAAGCTCTGCTGGTTCACTCAGTCTAAAGATGGCCGGCTCCTCCAAAACATCTCCGACCAAAACTATTAAAACTCTTCAGAAAAATCCACACAAGCAGTCCCTGTCCCCAGAAATGTTTTATATGGAGTAATGAGGGCTGGATGAATCTGCACTCGGGTTTTAAGACATCTTTCAGCGCCTTTACACTTAAAACAAAGTGCTGGGATGAGCTCATTTCGGTTCTGCGTTTCCTGAGCTTGAATTCAAATAGCAGCACGCAGACAAAGAAGAAAACTTCGGCGTCTTTCTCTGGGAATGAAAATTTCAGAGGGGCTGTTGCTCTCCGATCCCTGCAGGTCCATTAGTGGCCCCGCAGCCCACCGCGACGGGAGAGGAAAAACCTGTGTCAAAAAGTCTGTTTTCTAACAGAGCCTCATCTGCATATTTGAATAATACATACTGCTTATAAGCATATTAAATGGAATGTGGCCACGCGTCATTTGAAGGCAGAGATTAGACCTTCCCAGTTAATTATAAAGATGTCAAATGTCAGCGGGTGAACCCACGCCCTGGGGTCACCCCCTTTAGTTTGGTGATTATATGCACAAACTATAGATAAAGTGTCATCATACAGGCTATTAAGGTGCTGAGGCTTAAAGAGAGGCTTCCCCTCGCCTTTATTACTATGCAGAATCTGTCAGGGGAGGGAAACGAGACCACGCACCCTTAATGGTTTCTCAAACAGCTACCACACTCAGCCTTATTCCCTCACACTTTGAAACAAAGATTAATAGCGAGGCTCAACTGATGTTAACTTGCTAAATTAGCTGGCTTAGACCTTTAAGTTTCTAAAATCTTTTGAGATAACGCGCCCTTGGCTAAGACAATAGTGAGGGAGTGTGTGAGAGTGTGTGTGTGTGTGTGCGTGTGTGTGTGTGCATGCAGGATTGTTTTGGTCATTACTGTACCATTAAGACCCAATCAGCTCAGCAGGGCAGCCTTGTGGAAAGCGGCGCGGGCCTGAGAGAGCACCTTGGGTTCACCTTGACAGGACCGCCAGTCAAACAGGGCAGCCCTCTCTGTGTTCCTGTCAATCTGACTCCCCCTCTGAAGTTCATTTAAAGGGAGGAGCGGCGGCTCACTAGCTCCTAACAGGTAAGAAGGGCCCATATTATCAGCCCTTAGAGAGAGCAGGGCAGAAGTCTGATGTGCTCTTTCAACTGTACTAAGCTGTCTGTACTGTAGCTCAGCTCGCTGACTGACTAGACACACACACACACACACACACACACACACACACACACACACACACACACACACACACACACACACACACACACACACACAGAGAGAGAACAGCTCTGAGTGGGCTGATTGGAAAACAGACAGGAAGAGAAAGAGCAGAAAGTGAAGGAGAATAGGCAGAGATGAGAGGAACTGATTTGCATGGGGAAATGGAGATGTAAAGAAATGAAAAGATTAAGGGTACGGGAATAAGGATGAGATTAAATCTAGGATAGCCCGGCTGGTGTGTGTGTGTGTGCGAGTGTGTAAAACAGAGAGGAGGGGGGAGAAGGAGGGGGAAGAGGGTGAGAAAACAAGAGAGAGAATGGTATATTTTCAATGGAAGGCATATTGCAATCCACTTTTCTGATTTTAGGAGCACACTGGGGGCTAAGGAGTTTGTTTTGGTTTGGGGGAGCTGACACAACATCCACCGCTTCCACCGTCAGGCAATCCTCACATGCACGCACACACACACACCCACACACACATATACACACCTCCATGAGGCCCCAGCCCAGCCCTTCCAGCTTCCTCAATATTTCATGGGATGAGCCCATGCTGACTAACTCAAGGCCATGCGAGCAAGGCTCCCCAACCAACCAAAGCGCTCGCAGTCTGCAGAGGTTCCTGGTTGCCAATATACACGATCATGGAAACAATAACATTTAGCTGCAGTTCCCAGGAATCAGATAAATGAGACAAAGAAGAACACAGTGAATCCAAGATGACTTCCATGAAATGTAAATGATGTGTTTTCTCTTTCGAGCGCAGCTCCGGAAGCGAAGCAGCGAAGGTGGAGGTGTAAACTGGCATCACAACAAATTTCTTTAGTGAGGCCCAACAAAAAGTACAAAAAAAATAAAAAATTCGAGCACTTTGGAAGGCTGAACCCAAACACAATTACACGCAGGCTCGTCTTTGATGGCATCCTGTGGGTCTCAAACAGGTAAAAGTTCTTGAGCTCGAACTTGTTTCTCGGACGGTTGCATGACGTTACCTCATGCAAGGTTCTTTGTGTCTCCAGTTCGGCCTGCTGGTGCTGCATTACGATCCCAGCAGACACGTTTTCTGTCCAGAAACGTGTGAAATAAGAAGCCCTAACTGGTCACATGCTCCTGTAAATTATTGAACACACTCAAACAAAAGGTGCTCTTACATTTGTTTGATTCTGTGTGAGTGCTTGGCTTGAGGATAACACGGACGAGGTTTGTAGTTTAATCCCAGCTGCTGCTCACCAAATGGCATATATTATTGGTAAGAAGGCTGGAAATGTTCTGGGTTTTTCTCTTCTTCTTCTTTTCTTTTTAAAATTTTCTAAAAATTCCATGAAAAGATCAAAACCTACAGCACGCCAGTCCATCCTGAACACTTTCCAACCCACTGCTTCCTCTTGGAGAGCTACAATCTTTAAAAACAAGAGGAATATGCTCCTTCATTTTCAAAAACAAAGCTAACTAATGTCCTGAAGCAGCTGCAGCAGGCTGGTGGAGGTGGACCCCAAAGAAACCGCAGAGCCCACGTTCTTTGTGATAATGCACATGTTGCCCGGTGCTCAGGGTCTTCTCATGGATTAGCTGACAACGGGAGAAACTCCATTTAAAGGCATTTTGGAGTAACATTAAGCGGGTAACAGACACGCCGCAGAGGTCCGGTGTCCAGTCGGGGAAGCGGTTCATGAAGATCATTGTGGGTGTTGGTGGGTTCCAATGAAAAAACCTGTCTACAGCTTTGACCTGATCTTTGTTTTCCAGTCTATTCGGTGTGAATATCGAACCATCAAACGCTCCAATTTTTGCCACTCTGCCTTGTTTTGTCTAGATTTTCTTCAAGCCGAGTGTCATTGGAGAGTAAACTATGTGTATGCTTTCAGTCCTTTGTATTTTTTCCCTCCGCCTCCCTTTTCTTTCTCGCCGGATGTGTGCGAGAGAGCCGATGCGCTTGTGTGTGTGCGTGTGTGTTTGCAAACGAACGTGTGCAGGCTTTGTTTTTCTTTTGAACATCCCTTTGATGTTGCTGTTTATTTATTTATTTCTCTGCCTGCGAAGGCCCTTTCTCGGCGGTTAGGGCTACAGCGGATTGGGCGCGCGTTGCTCTGAGTGCCATCCATCAGCGAGGAGCCTCTCTGACGGCTGAACCGGTGACCTCGGCTCCCTATAGCACATCAGCTCGAAGCTGGAGCTGCGCTGGGGGATTTTTTGTTTTTTAAGGAGACGCGGTGTAACCAGGAGGGCCCGTGCTTCATCACCACCCCGTCTGGCTGAGCATCACTGTGCGTCACATGTAAAACAACTATTTCATGTCTGGCCAGGAGGTACTGCTTTACTTTGGTTTCCTGGTGATAATGGAGCTCTTGTAGTTGGTGTACTTTTTTAAGGCTGATTTGATACCCGTGTGTTCTCTGCTCAGTATATTTCATGCAGTGCCGTTATGGCTGAGGCCAGTCTGCTGAACGCTCTTAAAGCCAGATGGACTGACCTTTATCATAAAGCTCAAAGGCCATCAGGGCGGGCAGAATTAGACAGGGACGTATCAGAAAGAGAGAAAGCACACGTAAAGAAATTTACTTGCGCATCAAAACTTGTGGAACTTGTCTGAATGTTGCTGAATCTGTCCATGGTGCTGAAACGACCTGGCCAGCGCGGAATGGGGGTGCGGGTCTCAGCATGCAATGGATGAACAGGCAATACAGAGTCTTTAGTCAAATTGATTAGCATATCTTTTCATTCTGCCATCTAATGGTACATTTGTGCTCAAGAAAACAATGTCCTGAGTCGACCCTGTGAGTGCTGGTGCTTTTAATTAGAAGGAATTTTAATTATTGCTCTGATGACTTCAGAATCCTGAATAAAGCCGATCAGGTCAAAAGCAAAATAAAGTAGTGGATGGCCTTCCAGATAAATATCCCTGGTTTCATGGATGAGCTAACTGCACTCCAAGCACTTCTACGCAGTTCATACAGTATATCTGAATGAACAATTTTAAATTTCAGACTTAACTTGGCCGTCTTCCTCCACCAAGTTCACATCCTTCCCTCCCTCCATGTTGATTTCTTGTTCCATGAAGCAAATCTTTCAGCCCGTGGCCTCCAGGTTCATGCTCAGCTCGTCTTTGACCACATGTCTGGCATTCCTTGGATGGTGTCTTCTCTGGTGGATAGCCATCATCCATCAGTCTGTATGTCTTAACCTGTGGAGTTAAAACTCTGACAGACACCTACTGAGACTTCCTGACAGCTGAAATAAACCCGGGCCCTTGTGTCCTTTTGTCTCTGCTGACTCACAGAACTGTACCGACTGACATGCATCACTCATTATTTAAGAGCGCTCTAACAAACCTTTGCATATCGCTCCAAAACCTGTTGCTCTACATTTATTTGTTTTGTTTATTTATCTGAAAGTCTTGTTTTTTTGTTTTTTTTTTCAGATAATTCCTAAAAAATCTTTTGAAAGCTGTGCAAGTATAAGACAGACTAATGAACAGGCAGAGCTCCATCCACTCAGGCCAGTGAGTGCTACACTCAACAGGGAAGGCGCATATATAGCAAACTACTTATCATTAGATCCAAGAAATTTGAGCTGACATTCCTGCTGGAGAGTAGCATTAAAGTAAAACATTTTAATCAACATTTCTAGGTTGCAAAAGCATTAGCACGCTCTTAGATGAGTTAACATCAACAACAGTTCTTTCAACTGCAACCTCAGTGCGATCCAGACCGGCCGAACAGCATCACAATGACGTCTCTGTCCAGTTTAACGACATCTTCAGTGAAAACAGCGAAGCAACATTAGTACACAGCTTCATCACCGCAAAGAATAACTGGATTTCTGACTGAATCCTGGTTGCAGACACGTTATGTGCATATAAAAGTAACCAGGCCCTCGTGACAATGCCTGAAGACACCTAACTGACACAGCCGGCGTTGTTTTACTTTGTTAATCTCCACTGACAACCACGGGCGATGCGTACCTCAAAGAGTATTGTGATGCCTTGAGAGGTCGGGAGCTTCTCTCTTGGAGCTTTTGAGGCGTGGGCGTAAGAAATGAAGAAATGTTTTCCCAACTTAATTCTTGCAGGCAGAAATAAACAAAACCAAAAGAGGTATTTAAATCAAAATTCTCTTTTGCTGTCTGATGGGTAGCATAAGGAAACACCTGTTCCTCGCTAGCTGAACTGTTTCCCTTCACTTCCAATTCCCTCACCTTATAAAGTTCAGCTGGGCAGCAAGCGTTGTCCTGACTGCCCTGCTGATTATGGGTATTGTAGTTTTCAGTGCATGGCATGATGCGTTGTAGTCCTTGTTGCAACCACAGGGAAGGAATGTATCTCCCCTCCGTGACACCACCTCTCCTGATATCACACTATAGAGAAATACAGAGTGAGGATGCTACCTGAAAGTGAGTCCAACCTAATGAACCAATTGTTCACATGTCCACTCTGCACCAATAGGAGCCCAAGGCCAGAGCACAATCACACGGCACTGCACGCGAATGGGAAGGGTACTCCAGCTACTGACCTCCCTGCATTCTTTAGGGAATGGCAGGTACACACAATAAAAAGTTCTGAGTTACACCATCTTCCACTTTTACTTACTTTTCCATCCCATTGTCCCGTTTTGGACAAAACCCACCAAATGAGACACTTTTTCACTTGAATGAGCACTGTGAGTATCCATTGAAAGGCACTACATGTGTGCAACTGTAAGATCATTGCCTTTCTAAACAGCCTGTCCTTCAACCACTGCCATCAGCTCAGCATGCATCGCATCTGATTTCAATGGGCACAAACAGCGGCTGAGCTGAATAAGCAGCTTGTCTTATTAAACTCACTCAGCTCAAACAGATTTTCTTTTTTTTTTTTATTTTGTCCACTGGCATCATTTCTATGAGCTGTACATTTCAAAAATACTTGAGTGCTTTTGCATTGACCACTGCACCCTTGCTGCTATTGTGCTCACACAGGGGTGAATACCCCTGCCGCCCTTTGTGTCCCCCACATTTCTTCAGTGACAAAACCTCCAGATACATCCAAGGTTAAAGATTTATAGTCTATAGAGTATGCAAACAATCGTTATTATTTGTATGGACTTGAATGTGTTGCCAGCAGGAGATGAAGAACAGAAAAACAGCCCAAACAAATTAGATCTCAATAGTCAGCTATTTAAGAGACAAAGTAAAAGGTGTTCATGTCTCCCAGAGTGTGTCTGACTCGGTCTGAATTGCTTTTGTTCTTGCAGTGGCTCGGTCTGATGTCATAATATCAATATACAGACAAAGAAAGAAAAGACGGATGCTACATATATCCACGCGCTTTCAAAGTCTGGCCAAACATTTGATCGAGCTTTCATGATCGATCAATCGTTCTTAAACGGCAGGTACGACAAACACAACCTTGAGCACTGAAAGGCATCACGATGTTTCTTATTTAACGTGCGCAACGTTTAAGACTCGTCAGCACTTCCAACAAATATTTCCCAAACACAAAGTCAGGGAAGAAGGCAGCACTCCACAGGACAAAGCACAGAAGAGCTCCTGTTTCCTCTTACGTACTATTGACCAAATATTTGCTATAAAAGTTAAATATGAAAGCAGCGGTTATATCCACAGTGACGCATTTGAAGAGAATTTAAGAGCTGTGGAAAAGCACAGAACACAGAACCGTTAACTTAATGTCATCAACGGTTTAACACAAAGCAGCATGAAGTAAAGAAGACTTCGATGTTGAACTGGTGATGATGTTTTGCTTCAGCCAGGAAGCAAAACATCTTCATCTTTAGAAATGCTTGAAATCCCAACTAAAACACCTCTGAAAGTTAAACATTTTTAGAGACGCATTCATGCCAGCTGAGCGCACAGAGCCTGTATTTGCATTTGAAGACATTTTGTTCACATCACAATACGTCTGTGAAGGTCTAACTGAAGAAGCCTGATTACCGTCAGTCTTCCCGTACCACCAAATGTCCAGAAAAAGAGACGGTTTGATCAGTTTAGCTGTGTTAACCTTAGACTACCAGACTCGGCTTCATTTAGTCCACTGCTCTCTTCTGCACAGACGAGGAAGCGTTCACATTCTACATTATCTCTGTAAACACACCGAACTGTGGTTGGAGGAAGGAAAATGCTCATTTACATTTGTTTTAGCTATCAAGACCAGCGTGCTTTGCTGCTGTTTTGTACCAGCTCAGACACGACAGAATGAAGGTGAACGCATTATTTGGTTGCCAAAGACAAAAGCGCAAAGTCCTGAGAAGCCGACTGCTGTTGGGTGGTGTGCAGGATTTTCCTGCCGAAGGTCTCTGGACATTTTTTTTTTAAACTCCGTCTCTCTCTGGAGGGGCGTGTGTGTGAATTCAGCATTTTGATCCCAGAGTGTAATCGAGCGTCTCCTTGTCTGGAGAACCGCTGAGGGATTGAAGCGCGATCAATCACCCCTCTCTGGACTGTCCGGACGTTTTACATGTGGCTGAGTCCGAGCTGCTCGCTGGCGGGAACAATGAAGAGAGAAGGCGCGAAAAGTTTTCTGAACGCTCGTCACACGCTCGCGTTCGAGGCAGGTTGATGATTTTCTGATCACATCAGTGTCGCATGACGTCCACTTGCTCTCGAAGGACTATTTGTTCGGGTGCACGGGTACCTTTGTGTATTTTAGGAGCTGTTCATGTCGGACTCGCACCGGCTAGAAAGATTCTCTCTGTGGAAAAATACGATAAAATCTGCTAATCTGAAGCTGCATTGTCCCATGAAGGATCCTCAGTTGGGTCAACCTTCGTGGTTCACTTTAACAAGCACGCCAACAGAATAATTAATATGTTTTGACCCCCTCCTACGCCGGTCAAACAAAGGCCTATAGGGCAAAAGTGTTGTTGGCCTGTTTAGCATAAAGTGAGTGCATTAATACCCGGAGACTCAATTATTTTGCAGATAGTTTGGTTGACACTGCAGGTTACAACAAGCTGCCAACTTTGAAGACCTTTAGCTGGAGGTAATGCTGGTATTGGCACTAATTATAGATAACAGTGTGATACTTTTTTAAAACATCTTTCTGATTAATATAAAACACAAATAGAATTTCTGTTGATGCAGTTGATTTAAATCTTGCATTTTGTCTTTGGATATTTTCAATATTATGAATCAAAAAGGAGTTGAAGCCTAAACATAAGGCGTGAATTCCTTGTATTCTGCATATCTCTGCGTAAGTAAAACTGCGGTCATGATACAGCTTCCATCCTACCACATGACGCACTTATGGTTGCTATGATTTGGGTTCAATCCCACCTCTATGTCAGCGCTTCACTCTTGCCCGGTATATCCAGACGATTCTCTTTACCCATAATCCCCCTGCTGACTCCTTCCCCTTTCTCTCACCTGATTAGAATTTCTGCCGTGGCCTCTGGGATTGGACGATTTCAACATATTTTATTTAACTGCTTTTGTAAGCCCTAATATTCAGCAGCTGTGATCTATGGCTGAATTACAATTTTCAGGGTCAAGGAGGGACTTGGCTGTGGAAAAGGGGTGGGTACAACTGCTGAGCTGGTGGAGGCGTGTGTGTATGTGTGTGTTGGAAGGTGGGGGGCGGGGGGTGAGGGGGTTGATGGAAAAAGGAAAAAACAGAGAAAAGGGGAAGGAAGAATCTCACGAGTTGTCTTTAAAAATGAATGAGAAAATGGGTAATCCCAGAGTCACAGCATGAAAAGAGGGAAAATCAATATGGCCTCTCAGTTCACTGGGGCCCGCACAAGTCCTTGAGATGAACAAAAAGTTGTGCATTTTGTTGCCACATCCATATGTCTCAATAGGGAGGTGTGTGTTTTCTGTGTGTGAGCCCGAGCCAGTGTGTGTGTGTACAGTAAGCCTGTCTGTTTTCCGAGATGCAGCTTTGTGTTTGCAAGGCTGTATGTGCGTGGAGCGGTTGTGTACGAGGTATTTGAGGGAAACTTCGGGTCATAATTTGGCGGTTGAATGACTTGTGAGTAAATGGGGCTCATGCGAAGCTTGATCCAGCTTATAAACTGGTCAAAACAGTCTGAGAAAACAACTTGAACATCTGTGTTTTAATGAGAAACAGATAAGGAAGCAGGATTCTTCCATGTGCCGTGCGCGGCAAGTGCGGGACTATTTTAAGACAGGCGGAGGGACATGAGAGGACATCACACAGGTTCTGTAACCTTTGGATTCAACTGACCCCACGCAACAGCCTCATAAGAATCCAACTCCACTTCCTGGCCTATGTGGAGAAACCGGGCCATCGAGCTCTGGGATTGGATGCCCTCTCATGAATATTTAATTGCCACCAACCATGTGAGGCGGAGGTTTCGTAGAGGGGGGGAGTAGGTAACAGGCTGCTGGGGGTATTGGAGGGGGTGCCCTTTTTACCAGACAATGCAAACACACATTCCCGTCTCCCCCCTCATCCAGCCACCCTTGCATCCACCTGCATGTCTAGGAGGTGAGGTTGCCTCACAGCACACCTTCTCCATCCATCTATCCATCTATCCATCCCCCACTCCACCACCCTTCTCCTCTGTGCTGTCATGCTAAGCGATGCCCCCCCTACCCTCCCCAGTTGATTAGCGAGCTCTTCAGTAGCCTGTCATGGCGGATGTGCTCCATCAAAGCTGATCGACTCCTCGTTTTTCCAGAAAGATGTCGCGGGTTATCAGTGCGCGCTCAGATCTCCGGCTACGGGAGGAGCGTGACTGGCAGGCCGTCTTTTGAAGACAGTGATTCCTCCACTGATGCCTCCCAGTTGGAAATTTAGAATCGTGTCTGCTAAGACACCATATGCAAAGTAAATTACTGTACAGGGTGCCTGACTAAACCCTCCTCTCTCTGAAGGTCCAGGCCACTGAGCGCCTCCAAGGCAACCTGGCCTCCTACGCACTCATGCCCGCTTTTCTCCTCATTTGTCTCTTACTATCATTCACCCACTTTTAAAATGGACAGCAAGAGAAGACCAGTCATGAATCTGCTGGTGTGCTTTTGCTTGAGTACGAGGGAAGTCCATTCAACACACGAAGCCATAAAACGTAACAGTTTAAACCTCCTAAATGACTTTAATCTTCAACATCTGCACGGGCAGTGCATTTATTTCCATGTGAGTAAGCCACAGTGGAATTGAGGTGAAAGGTCATAGGGTACACAAATACTGGCACGTAAGTAAATACATGTAAGGGAACAGCTCCATTTTCTCATGCAAATGACACTGCTGGTTACAACTGTACGTCTTTGTAGTGGTAAAGTGTTAATTTCAGTTCAAAGGCTGTGGCAGTATTCTACAGGGAGAGAGATGGAGGGTAAGATGGAGATGGAGGGGAGACGAGGAGGAGGAGGGGAGGTGCGCTGAGTGGTTTAGCCTGGCTCAGCCTAGCTCTGACCCGGCTCTTTGTGTTTCTATTGTCTCCATGGCGAACCGGCATTAAAGCGTCTCCTGTGCAAGGCTAGGTGTGCCCTTAAAATCAAAAAGCAGGCAGGCAGCACTGCTATATGTTTGAAAATGTCAGCTCCTGGCTTTAGCTCCCTGCTTGTTCCCGAAGAGTACTGTCAGCTTCCTTTATGTGTGTTCAATGACAGCACACGGCGGCTAGAAGAGGCAGATGCGAGTTATGACACAGCGTCTTGCTTACTGAGATTCAGAACTGCTTTAATGACACGTTAAACGACAGCGACGCTGACAGAGATCACAAAAGTCTTTATAGTTTTAGGAGCAGCTCAGAATCTGATTGGTTAGACTGAAGAACGGGATGAGCCGGAGATCCTGGATGTTACGGACATTACGGATGGACAAACAGATATTTGTGCATTCAGACAAGCCGACGTAGCCCTTTACACAATCTCAACCACGGGGGGGGGGGGGACATCCTGCGCACAACATGCACACAAACCATGTATGTATGACTGCAGCCCCTGTGACTTCCTCAAATAATGGGGGGCATTGTCATTTCTTTGTGAGCACAAACACCATTAAAATGGTCGACAGCGCTGATGGGGGCCAAAGAGAAGACAGATAAAGGGCCGAGGAGAGAAAGAAAGCCATTCTGCTCGGACTGGTGGCGTGTACAAACGGAGAACATGGCCATACACTATAACGTGTGTGTGTGTCTTTTTACTGGGGGGCCTCCACCATACGTGCGACAGTGCTTTTGTGTGTGCGCTGAATCAAACTGTGGAAGAGTCATTGTAGTTCTCAAACGGTGCCATTGTGGGTTTTTCTTGGGTAACTGTTGTCGCAGGGCCTCCATTAATATGTGTGTGTGCGGCAGGGGGTGGCAGCATCATGGACACTCCTGGAGATGAAGGGCCCACCCTCCCGTCGTGATCCCACCACTGGGGCTGTTTATCCTGTTTAAGGCCCGCCCTTCGCCGGGGGGACAGACAGCTCAAACGACACTTGTCACAATCCCTCGTCGTCTTAAATGGCTGACAAACATCAGGCTTTTTGCAGTGGTGGAGCATCAGAGGTTCCTTGTTGAGGAACCTTTTTTTCCACTCATGTGAACCCGCTAGAAAGGACCGGGAGAACAGGAGTAGCTGCTGAGCTACTGAAGGATGTTAGCCAGACAGACTGACGCAAGAGGGTGGTGCAAAATAATGACCTCTGATGAAATAAGAGACCGAAAACCATCGTGTATGATGACTCGTGCTAGCATTACAGTACCAGGAGCTGAATGTGAGTCAGGTGGAAATGTTTCAGCTCTGGCAGGACAGCCAGGCTGAGGACGTGGTTGGTGTAGGAAATGGACAGGGACACCCAAAGACTCAAGCTTCTCTCTGGCAAACAGGAGCTTCAGAATCACTTTCCAGACATCAAATAATTAACTGCTCTCCCCTCTTGCCCCCCCCCCAACCGTTTCTTTCCTGATGTCTGTATGGAAGACACAGCTCCAGTCACTTAAGGAGGGTTAACACCCGTCTAAATTAAATATTAAAAGGTGTCTGTACCTGCTGCTATTGTTGCCCCTTGGAATAAGATATAACCTATTTTTGACAAGTTTTCATCCTCAGCCTTCTGCGGTGAGACGCTTGTCGAAAACCAAATCAGCGAGCGGGGGGAGCAGTGGAGGGGCGTGGGGGGGGCACTGATGAATAATCTAGTTCATATTCCAACGACACCCACCGCTCAGAGGGAGAGAAAGAAAGGGATGAAGAGAGGGAGAGAGACGGGCAGGTGGAGAAAGAGGGAGATGGACAGAGGAGGGGAAGATAAAAGCTGAGGGGGGGAGTGAGGGATGAGTGAAGAGGGGAAAAAAGGAGAAAAGGAGGGGAAAAAAGGGAGGAGTGGCAGATGATAGCCAACGTCTGCCAAGGTATCACATGACAGTGCTCCTGTTTAAATAATAAAACAGGACGGGGGCTCTAAACAAATCGTTATCTTCCCACCTCCATGCATCCTGCCTTCCCTCTGCCCCTCCCTCCCTCTCCCCGCTTTTAAAAACTTGTTTTAATGCCATTTCTTAATGAACATAATAGCTCGGTGCTAATAATGAAAAGAAAATAAAAACATCTAAAAACGCGGAGGGGCCCCCGAGTTGTCGCCGGCGCTCAATTATTTCCTTGTCAAGTGGGTCTGTTTTTAATGAGGCCCTGTGGGACTGACGTCTGTCAGTCAGCCCTGACTTTTTGACACCATTACAACTTCAAATAGAAGCCGCCGCCACGCTGCCTTCCACCGCTCACTCGCTAGCTACTGCTCCGCTCATCTGACAGGCTGGGAGGGAGGGAGGGGAGGACAGGGAGGAGGAGAAAAGGTGGCAGGAGAGGCGGGGGGGGGAGGGATGGGGAGTGAAACGCAGAGAGAGAGAGGAAGAGAGGAAGCACAACAGCACGTAGGTAGGCTGCACACACACTCACGCTGCATTAGGTGAAAAAACAATCACTGAGGGTCATTACCAGATGAGGTTTGTCAAACTGCTGGGGATTTCGACCCCCCCCACCCACCCACCACCCACCTCCATGCTTCCTTGTTCACTTCCTTCCTTCCTTCTCCCTCCTTTTTTCTTCCTTCCTTTTTTCATTACTCCTTCACTTTAATGATAAGTCTTGGTGGGTCGGCCCCGCATGGGACGGTCAGAGGCACACTATTTTGTTGGCCATTAATTTGAGGCTTTGAAGCAGACGGCGGCGCTGCGGCTGGTGAGGGCCTGTGAAATGGTGGTCGGTGGGAGGGGGTGTTGCGTTGGGGGGGGGGCATCTTGGAAAACGAAGACCGTGGCCCTGAAACAGAATAGCAAATGTCCTCGCCGGGAACCACATCACCGACCACAGGAGACACATGCACACTCCAGTACTCCCAACCCCTGTGTGTGTGTGTGTGTGTGTGTGTGTGTGTGTGTGTGTGTGTGTGTGTGTGTGTGTGTGTGTGTGTGTGTGTGTGTGTGAACAGCAGTACGTTCACAGCTCTGAACTTCTGAAAATTCTCCAAATATGCTCTTAAATTTAGATTTTCCAACACCCCCTGAAGAATGGCTTTCCCCAGAAGAATTAAGCGGCAATAAACTCACGCACTCACGTTTTGTTTTTTTTTCAAACACCTGCAAATGTATCACATCATCAGTATCGGCGTACAGATAAACACAGAAACAAGGACTGCATCACAATCTTCAGAACTTGACAAGAAAAAAATACATAGAAGAAAAAGTACAAGTTCTAAAACAAGTTAGATCCATTTAGAAGAACAGAAGAAGAAGAAAAAAAAAGGACATAAAACTTGAAATCCACACATTTCAGTTGGTCCTGGTGCATTTTAGTCTAACCACTGAACGCCCGAAATCAAGGAGGAAAAAAAAAAAGAGCTAATGTTAATTCTGAACACCTTTTAACATCATAAAATATACAGCTCTAGCACAGACACTTTAATCGAAAACTCATTTATGCATTTATAAATAAATAGCAACAGAGACGTATTGAGAGCAAAACACTATACATGATGTAGATTTAGAAGTTAGTACATACAGTATGATGTAGGAAATCTGTGTTTGGGAGGTGAACGGGAGTTATGATGTCTGAAGAAGCTGTTCACTGTATCCTATGTGCCAAAGTTGGGGTCCGCTCCCCTTTTGTATTAAAGGATTTGACTCAAACTCTTGAAATGTCCGTGTCTCCTTTCCTGAATGCTGTAATTGAAAATAAACTATTTCCTCTGAAGACAACAAAAGTTTCACCTTGATTGACTGAAGCTGAACCTCCACCTTTCGTACGCGCATCCTCTCCCTTTGAGGCGGCGCCGCTCGTCTATTTTGGGCTCTGCTGAGCTTTTTAAAGAAGGAGGATGAACAGCATATCTTATCTGAAGGCACTGTCCTCTGTGCTGTGTGGGGGCTACATTACGAACAGCTGAATCATTTAGTTACAGAAGCTCATACATACTACAGCATGTGTGTCTGCTGTTGGTGTCAAAAACAAACAGTGTGGGCCCCCAATCCATGACTGTCACTCATGCACATGCGCGAACATGCCAACACTCTCTCTCCTGCACGCATGCACACATCCTGGCTAACACTTGACCCACCTCCATCAGCGAAAAAAAAAAAAAAAATCTACATATCTGAATCTGCTTTGAGTTGCAAAAAAAAATCCCCAGGCCTTGCTCACCCAGGGACAGGATGGTCTGCAACACCACACTGAGGACGACACCATGAAAAATACTAACTATCATAAAAACATCTCCCCTGATTCTTGTCCCTGGAGATGTGAGAGAGAGCCTGACAGAGAGAGGACAAAACTGAGAGGGGAAAAGAAAAAGAAGAAAGACAGAGAAGCACAAAGTGGGGAGGGGAAAAAAAAGGTAGAGAGGGAACGAAAGAGAGAAAGAAACAGCAAACGGGAAAGGAGAAAGAGACGGAAAAAAAGCTCCCTGTCAGGCTTTGGAAACAGTGATTCATGGGGACCATTTGTCCTAATTACAGCAGAACAACGCTTTTGTCGCTATTAATCACGAGTGTGTGTGTTTGTATTTGTGTCGGGGGCAGGGGGAGCGCGTGTGTGTGCGTTTATGTGTGTCGAGGGGAGATCAGTGGCCTCGCAGATTGAAATAGATGGCCAGGATGATGGTGAGAAGGATGATGGCTCCGAGGATGAAGACCAGGATCCGATTCTGGATGATCCTGCAGAGAGAGAGAAAGAGAGACGGGGAGAGAGGGAGATCAGGCCGGGTTCACAGAAGTCATATTGTGTCTACGGAGAAAAGTTAAACACGTAAAACAGTCACATGTTTATGTGCAAATTAAATGACCAGCCATTAACTGGAGGCTTATCATGTTTAATAGCTACCATGAGGTCTGCATACATGGTATTTACTGGTATACAACCACTGGCATGGGAGTGTAAAACACACACACACACACACACACACACACACAGATACACAGACACACAGGCACAATATTTCCAAAAAAGCAACACTTTTGTGCAAAGCTCCGGTTTGAAATGTCTGACAAATTATTCCTGACTTGCACACACACCGGCAGCCTCTGTAAAAGAATTCATCCTGACGTGTGTACACATGCGAACATACAAAAACAGAGCGAAACACTTAGAAACAAGCATGACACACAAACATACGCACACAGGCTCTAAAACTTTATTTGCACAATAAAGTGGAAAAAGTGGCTCAGTAGTTTCCTGGAGGTAATAAAATCAGTGAATTACTGATGGAATTTGCCATAAAACGACTCAGTCTTTTGCACATTTAAATGTTCCCACTGTGACCTAAGTAAACTTGACAAGAGGGGGCTTTGAACCAAAACAACACAAAGCTGCGAATAGGAGGGCTGGAGAGAGGGAGTGGGCGCAGAGGAGTCCCAGGCCTCGGCGTCGAGAGTGCGAGAAACCCATCTCATGCCTTCCCAAAATTCTCCAGAGTTCGTATCACGGCACACACGCGCGCACGGACGCAGGCAAACACACAAACACACCCGGGCGAGCTCCGAACCCTTCGCTGCTCCTGACAAATGAGAGAATTATCACATTTGCTGACATGTGGAGGGGTGGAGGAGAGGCCGAGGAGAGGGGCACTGTCCACTTCTCTAAGCAGGAGATGAATAGCTCATGCTGCGGCCATTTATCACTGGGGAGGGACGGGGGGGTGCGATGGGGGGTGGGCTGGCTGGTTGCTCATTCACCCTGCTACCCTCTGAAGCCAAAGTCTGCGCCTGTCGAAGCTCCTCCAGTCCACCAGCTCGGACCCGCAGAGGCCTCGACTGGCCATTTAGTTTTAAACCCACGGCCATGGAAGAAAGGACGACAGGAATATAACACCACACGCTGCTGTTATGTATCACAGCGGCGCTTTTATGCTTACGTCTTTGTATTTCCTTTGTGTGTGCAGTTTACAGAGAAGCGCCTTTTTGTCTACTTTGCACAAAGGACTCTCCAGAACACATATTTATACCCACTGCTGTACATCAGTTGCATAGGACACTTTTATAAGCTCCTAAAAACTACAACCATCCACTGTCTTTTCAGTGACTGCAGCGCTCTCGCTGGACAACACCAGAGAGCTCATTACAGCTACTGTTTTTAAGTAGCGCTGCTTTACAAGTTGACAGATTATCCTTGAATACATGCATACATTATCGTGACAGTGCCACACTTTATATAGTAAACCACGACTTGTGCAGCACGAGTAAGTTATGGTATATTTTTAAATCCCGCTGCTACACACGCTGCCGAGGTTTCCCTACAGGATAGTGCGCACACACACAACAAAAAGCAATAAAAATAAAATCATCACACCGCTTATGTCATACACCCACATGTCTATGTTGTGGTAAGAGTTGAAGCAGTATCAGGGAGGCTATGATAGGCGAGCCTGAGCCTGGTGTTTGGATGAGGCTTAAATGATTGGCTGAAGCCAGCTGGGGAGGAGATCCCACTGAAACACTAATCAGAGCATGCTTAGCAAGGCCACGTCTCCCCCTATTAATTGACATTCATTATTTAGAATGATTATTTATCCCAGCCAAATACCCAGAGGAGGCGCTTGTGTGTATGCGCGTCTGCGTGTGCGAGTGTGTTGGCGGAATCCAGATCGCTTTGTGAGGTTTGTTACTTTGTGTCAGCTGGGGAGAAGAGGGGAGGATGACTCGTGGCCTGGGGGTGGAAAAATGAACAGGAAGTTAGTTTTAGCCTCACGGATGAGGAGGCTGGGTGCGAGGAGAGAGACGGGGGGGGGGTTCAATTCTGTAAAAATTGCATTCATTAAAAGGAGTCTGATTTGGTAGCAAACAACACAGAATAACTTCAAACACTTAAATGTTCAAAGCGCTAAGGAATATGACAGTGCTGCGATTCAACAACTTCTTCTCAGGGGACAGATATTTTAAAAAATACTTACCCTGACCTTAACTGATTCTCTGCGCACCAGTCTAACAAAACACGTCTTGAAGTCTAATGTAAAGTAGCTGTTCTTATTTGTGGCAACTCAAACACTTTAACAGAGGCTTGATACAAATTTAGCACTGCCCAGTCAGAAACCCTCAGCTGCCGAAGCAGAAATAATACTGAGGTTAAATTCCACTGTGCTACAACTCTTAGTATGCCTTTTACTTTTCTGGCTGTGTGTTTGAATCCACTTTGAGCAGCAAAATGTCGAGGCTGACGCAGTAATTACAACCTCACATCTCTTTTCTAACACTCCCAATCATTCAATTACAAGATCCTGTGCAGGTTATGTACCGAGGGTTACCTGTGACCAGAGGACCTGTAGGCTCCTACACATACATAAAGATCTAGTTAAAATCCATCTAAAAATAGTGTCTGTGACACTGTAAAGAGCCACAGTCTTTTCCTCTGACAGCTTGAGGGGTGAGGATATTAACGTCGTCACTCTCCTCTGACCACCACAGAGGTGAGAATGCTGGAAAGTGACGACTGATGTTATATTAAAGCCCGGGGAGGAAATTACTCTTTTTATGAGAATCACAATCACACAAATCAATACTTTATGTACAATATATAAAAAAATAAAGTTTCTCATCGTCCGTTTAATCTTTTTCCATTTGGTGACATGTAACAACTGGTGTCTATAAAAAGAAAAGGGGGACAGATCATTTTCATAATCCTCTGCACGCCTCATCTGCATACTGTCAGATTGTAGATTTAATCTACAGATTTATATTCTGTATCCACTTGACTATGAGCTCACTAGTCAAATGAACCTCCACAATAAAAGTCACTATAGGTTACGTTTAAATTCCTCCAGCAACAGGAGCAGCTAGAGTAAAACTTACCCCTAAAAAACAGAACACCTGATCCCCCCCCCCCCCAAAAAAAATGAAATGAAAAAAATCCCAAAAATTGGGAGGTAGGAGAGTGAAGAACATGGTTTTCCTCTGCCGTATGGTTGATCCCGTCCTGACACGTGGCCAGACAGAACAGAACTTATCAAACCGGATCCATCCTCCAGCTTTGACACTTGACATAGAGGTGGGGGGTGAGGTGTGTGTGTGCGTGTGTGGAGGGGAAGGTTTGGGGATGTGTGAGTGATGCATACAGCACACGTACCAGTGTGCAGACGTAGATGCTGACCCACATATACACACTCACACACACTAAGTTTCAGATACCTTTACCCTGCTTCCTACTATGATCCCCAATTATTTGCTCTGTCGCTGCCCCCCCGCCCCCACACCGAAAAAACTAAAGAAAACAAAACCAAAAAACTCAAGACTCGTATGTAGGCAGACCAACAGTTATTGTAACTGAGACGCCAGCCAATAACAGCACATAATACTGGTCGTTCTATTGGCTCCTGATGTTCCTTCATCGCAGGCAGCCAGTCAGCTAACACCTTACTAGACGGGAATGCACAGATATACAGCACTAATGTTAGAGAGAGAGAGAGGGAGGGAGGGAGGGAGGGAGGGCAGGTGAGAGAGAGAGAGAGAGAGAGAGAGAGAGAGAGAGAGAGAGAGAGAGAGAGAGAAGAGAAAGAGAGAGGAAATGATGAGTGCAAAAGAGAGCAAAAAATAAAGCAAGCAGGAAGGACGGAAATGGACAATAAAGGAGTAAAAAACAAGAGAGTGGAGAGACAGAAATAGAGAGGTGGAAAGAAACTGGGAAAGTGAGAAAAGGAAGAAAGAGAGAGAGAGAGAGAGAGAGAGAGAGAGAGGAAGGAAGGGAGAGAGAGAGAGAGAGAGAGAGAGAGAGAGAGAGAGAGAGAGAGAGAGAGTCCGTTTACCCATGGAGGCAGAGCTAGAGGAGAGGCTCCTCGGAGACAGATGAAAATAATGAGGACTTTTCTGTCAGGAAAGATTTACAAAATCGTACCAGTGTTATTAAAATTTAAAATCTCCCGTTTTTTTTTTTTTCCTTTTTCTCCCTTCCCACCCTCTTCCTCCCTCCCTCTTTTCCTTTCCCTGTTTTTTTCCCTCCTCTTCCAGCAGCACAGCCTTATTACCAGCTCTAATGAGCACCGGGATGCACCTCAGCTGTGTGTGTGTGTGTGTGTGTGTGTGTGTGTGTGTGTGTGTGTGGTGTGTGCGCGTGCATCTATGGGGGTGTGTGTGTGTGTGTGTGTGTGTGTGTGTTGGGGTCCAGGTCCCTAGTGCCAGCTCCATCAGCGCCCCAGTTTCCCCAGTCCTTCCAATGACACACACATCTGTGTGCGCCCACACAAAACACACAAGGGTGGGCACACAGATACATGCTGACACACGTGTACACACACACACACACACACACACAGCTTTTGATGGCTCTCAGAGGTGGCTGGACATGCGCGCGCACACACACACACACACACACACACACACACACACACACACACACACACACACACACACACACACACACACACACACACACATACATATACACGCATGTACGCACACACACACACACACACACACACACACACACACACACACCTCTCAGACAGACAGATAAATCCCCCCACTACCACCACCACCCCAAAAACAAAAACAGTCTCAGTCAGACAGACATAAGCAGATAGGCCCAACCCACCTTAAAACACACACGCACATAAACACACACTGTCTCCACTAAGAACAAACTTAGCTGCAGAGTTGCATCTCTCAGGCCCTCCCCCATCCCTCCTCTTTCCACTAGTAGACCAATAAAATAAAAATCAATGGCTGTCTGAGCCATTCTGGCTCTCCTCCCTCCAAACCCTGGGAATATACAGCATGGGAGAGGGGAGGGGGGGAGAGAAGGACGGGAGGGAAGGATCAATGTGTTCACAAATGGTTTGAGTGATGGACAAGGAGGTGGAACGCTGGTGGGGGTAAGTCCTAACTAATGCATCGACTTGTTATCACAATCTAATACAAATATATGTTTCATTGCAGAGGCGTGTGTGCACACATGCACACGCTACTACTGGTCTGGGGCTCACACACGCACAAACCCGCCACAAGAACACACGCATGACACAACAAAAGGCGTAGACGGGCCTGCTATCAATTCAGTCTGAGTGAAGAAAGGTGAGAAACGTGCTACGCTTCAATCAAGTGACTGAAACGAGGCAGAACGATCCAGAGGAATCAGATCGGGTTCATGTTGCTCTGCAGAGATAATGACTTGACCTGTTTGCAGGAGAGATCTGATCCCACCATGTACGTTCTGCCTATTGTCCCCAAGGGGCTGTTCAAGATAAATGATGATTTTGGAAACACACACACACTCACGCACACATACACACAGCTGGAGTGGGTCTTTAATTGAAAGCTGTTTACTATAATTACTCAAAAAGTCCCCAACATGGTGTAATTCCCCAAAGAGAAACAATATTTAAGAGCGTGCCCACACCTTAACACTCACTGCACAGTGAAGCTAAGACAGTAACCACGCACAATAATGTCATACTGTATAAAAAAATGTCTATCAACACAAATATGGATTCACTTTTCCCTGTGCGTTACCTACTTCACATAAAGACACAGTCTGTGATCAAATATCCAAACTAGAACCTTTGATCAGCCCTCTGATTGACAGTTATTTTAATTTCCGATGAATCTGCTGATTATTTTCTCAATTCAACAAAATGTTTGGTCTGCAAAACATCAAAAAACGGTGAAAAATTATCACAGAAATTTACTACAGACCAAGGTAACCTCTACAGATACCTTGTTTTATCTGACCAGCCAGCCAAAACCTAAAGATATTCAGTTTAAAATGATATAAAACAGAGAAACACAGCAAATTCTCACATTAGAAAAGCTGGAACAATTGAACCTTTGACTGTTCTTGCTGGGAAAATTACGTTATTGATTAACTGGTTGGCAAAATTCACTTTCTGTTGATTGATTACTTGATGAATTGTTTCAGCTCTCATACACAAAATTCAGCCTTTTCATTGCATGTAAACGAACTTCAGATCTAACTGGTGATCGGGCTTTAAATCTCTTTTACTAAGAGGCTATTGAAATGTATTTTACTGTGTATTTTAACATGTACAAAATCAATTGCTTTCATAAACCTTTTGTATTAAATTTCCAAACTGACAGAATTTTTTCATCCACCCAGTAACTTACTTAATATTTTTTGTTGAGATTATTGATTCTTAAAAAAGACTTTTTTTGCCCTGTATTGACAAAAACATTTTTTTTCCTCAACTGAGAAAACTCACATAAAAGATGGACAGGTTTTTATTTGGAGGATGCGGTCTGAGCAGCATATTTCATGTCAGCCTGATTCTCTCGCCCTCTCCGTCTCCCACTTTACTCCCTCTCTTTCCACCAACCTGATGCAGGAGAACAGAACCGGGGCTCTACAAGTTCATCCATTTTTTATTTGGCGGCTAACAACCCTGGCCAGCAGCAGCCTAGACTGGGACCCAGTTCTCTCCCAGAAAAGTGTTGCAAGGAAGACGAGAGGGAGGGCAGAAGGAGACGGAGAGAGGGAGGAGGAGAGCTGGAGAGAGGGAGGTAGAAAGTGGGAGGAAATTTAGCGTGGGAGGAGAGTGTGTATATGCAAGTGTACTGTATGTGAGACGCTGAGGAAAAAAAAAAAAAAGGTGGAGAGAGAGAGAGAGGAGATGGAGAGGGAAATGGAAAATAGACAGAGTGGGTGAAGGAGAAAGAGAAAGAGAGAATACATTGCAACTGTGTCTGGAATTTTTACGAACTTTTCTTGCCGGCAGCGATCTCATGTAGCTGCTGCAGCCTCTCCTATCCCGGTGTGATGTACAGGTGGCTTTCTGAGCCTGTCTACTTACCTGCCTGAGCCCTCGCCCTCCTCCGTCTCCCCCATCTACCTCTATCCTCCCATGTGTCCTCTTTTTGTCTCCTCGCTCAGACACTCAGCCCCTCACTTCAGCTGCGTTACTGCTCATTTCCACTCCCCCTTTCTACGTCTGCTCAACGCTTGGTGGAAGGACGTTGCAATGGGACGTTTTTGGGGGTTTTTTTGCAACCAGTTTACAGTCTATGTGAGCATATCAACAGCCCATATTTATGTGTCAATGTGTCAATGTAAGATGATGATGAAGACGCCCTTATTCGAGGCTTCTGTTATCACATCAGTTCCTGGATGGGTTTCATTGATTAATTGACAATGGTAATTAAAAGACATTTAAGGAAATTAGACGATTTACATATTTGACTAATAGGGAATATCATTATCTCTGGTTGTACAGGACTAATTTGCGCTCAGAGTGTGTTGCATGGTTTGCTGACTGCTCACAGCATGTCTGGATTCTGATTATGAAGAATTAAACTTGACCATCACCTTCTTCATTCACACTACAACTTGACTCTGGGATTACTGAATACGTAGATATTGCTACACCCTGATAAGATGACATTCCTCGCCGTTTCTCCTTTCTGCTAACACAAAATCCCCCTTGTATACATTCTGCGAGGGCCAGGGGCCGGCTGCAGATCCGATTACTGGCCCCGGTGAAAAAGGGTGTAACTTTAGCCATTAAAGCCGCAGGCCTCCAAAACTGTGATGTCCATAAATTTTTATTGTTTGTTCAGTACTGAAATCTCATTAAAGCACATAAATCATTTGTGCACACTGCTGCTCACTTCCACTACGGAAAGAAAAGTAAACAAAAGAAAGGAGAAGAGGAGCTGGGATGGTTAGGGAGTGCAGGACACCTAAGGCAATGGTTAAAGGCATTTGCATGCTTTGTTACTGGTGCAACATAGAGGCACAGACTGGGAGGAAAGAGACTGCTTAGGCACCACACAGCGTTTCTTAATTTAATTACTGCAAGGCTTTTCAAAGCGTGTGTTTTTATTGTTGTTACTTTTAAGAGATACTAAGATGTTTTTCTGTTCGCGTTCGTGTCAGGGAAGCAGGGAGTAATACCTCTGCAGTCTGACACCTAACACCAACTCCACTGTTGTGAAATTTGACCCGACTTCTCCAAGCTTACACTGATGAAATGCTTGTACTCACAATGTAAAAACAATGACAACACAAAAGACTTTCATGAAGTTCCTTTGACTGTTTGAACAGAATTTAAAGACGGGATAATTTGGGAAAAGACAGGACGACTATTTCCTCATTGTGCCTCATTTCCCATAGTTATTAGCTGGAAGCTGGAATCAAAGCACTTATCTTGACAAGAACTTGTCCTGACAGCTTCATTTCACGAGGAGCCTCAAACTGGTTTCTGCTCCTAACGAAACCATTCATCAGATAAATGCTTTCAACTCGCTGGGCCCAAAAAGACGTCTGTTTAGGATTCCGCGACAAAGACGCGATGAGGATATTAGTGTTTATGTCTGACTCTTTTTATTAACTGGTAAGGAAGCTCCTCCGCGTGGTGTTTGTTTGCCATTTTAAATCAACTCTCCAAATATTTGCTTCAAGTCCCGTGTGGTTTTAGTTCTGCATCCTGTGTGTCTCCAGATACACATGATGTTGCAAAATTGCCCACCAGCATGAACACGAACACAAACACATCAACGCACAGAACATACAAGTACACACACACACACCCACACAAGCTGACCCACTTCTTATACAAATGTACAAAGAGCCTGCATTGGCCAATACCAACCACGTTTTGCCTGCAAACATTCGTATACATGTGAGTTAAAAAATACAATATTTTCCTCTACAGTGTATTACCACTACTTTCTACTGCAAAGTTTGTTCCCATCACAAGTCTTTCCCTGCTTGCCCTTCCTAAAAAAACTACTGGTTTACAGTTAACGTGAGCAGAATGTTTACATGATTATACACAAAGGTCTACATTAGCAGCCTGCATAAAATCAAAGTGCCTTTAAAAGACCGTAGTTAACAGTACGGTAAGAGGCTCCTCCATTAAGCAGAAACATAATGTCTCCCCCATTTTTTAAAAAATCTTCTCTGCTGATTATAAGTATGAAGATTAGTAACAGTAAAGTACGAGGAGTTGTGTAAAATACTGAAAAATGAATGTTATGTTGGACCCAATGAAGTTACTTAAAACACTATTGAAAACGCACAAAAAGGACTGAGCAGCTCAAGTGTTTGGGGCAGTTGAAGCTCCTTTCACGCATGCACTGCTACCCTGAACTTTTCCAGACATTCCCCGGATGAGCATTAACCAGACTTGACCCTGCTGACTCCCTCGTACAAAGTCTGCGTGATGTCTGATTGAGCCCTTGTGTGAATAGACTGGCTCACTGTCCAGAGAATTCACAGCAGATCATTGGGCTTGTTGACGACGTGTAGCTGCTTTATACTCTTTTCTGCTTGTCTGTATATTGCTTTCCACTCTACATAAAGCATATACGTCCAAATACACAGAGTATTGGTATCAATGCAAAAACAGTCATCACTGCTGATGAGTCCTCCTCCTCCTGCTGCACGCCCTACCCAGGTGCCACTCCTCGTCTAAGCCAAACAGAGTATTTCCAGTAGGTGAGAACGTGTCTGACATCTCCTGTTGGGTGCTACATGTGGGAAAGGTGTCCAGACCTGATTCTGCCGACATCATCTGGAGTTCGTATGAGAAAACATCTCTAATCGTCTTCTTGTGTTTTCTTCGAGAGGATAGTGGAGGAACTGTAGTAATTTAATACTTAGGTATCAGGGATACAGGTCCAGCAACAGACGTTCAAAACCAGTGAAATGTGGATATAAAGTGGAAGGCTGACCTCTCTTCATCTGGAGTGGTTTATTCTCTTTCAATCTGCTACAGATCAGATATCTAGGACAGCGGGAAGTCTGCCAGCACAGAAAGTGACTAAAGATAGTCTCCTCTGTTGGTATCCAGAGGTTAAAGGTCATGTCTGCATGTCAGCGTGGACTGAAGACTGACCAAGCTAAGACTTCGTGTCAGGTCCACAGGTGAGCAAGAGAAGAAACCATTTCTTGAACTTGACCTCATGACCGTCGGGCTACTCTTGCCCCTTGCTCTGTTCTGCGAGTATGAAAGGACTCAGCCTCCTAAAAGGTCACAGTGTCAGACTATACTTGCATGTGTGTAAAAGATTATGTAAGGGCAATTTTGCACATGTGTGTGTCCACATATAGTGGGTCTTGGGCAAAATGTGTGAAAACTACAGGAGCGCGTCTAGCAATCTGGTGTGAAATAACACAGAACAATTAAGGATTATGTGAACCATCAGTTGAATCTTGTTTGGACACGCAGGTACAGATCACTTTATCCAGCAGGTAAGCAGAGCAGAAAGAGAGAGAGAGAGAGAGAGAGAGAGAGAGAGAGAGAGAGAGAGAGAGAGAGAGAGAGAGAGAGAGAGAGAGAGAGAGAGAGGAGGAGACCAAGAGAGAGAGAGAATGCAGGGGTATAATGTCATCCCACAACCCCCCATTTGACACTACAAGGGAGGCTTTAGTCAGTCTAAATAATCCATGCTGTTCCATTAAATTTGCAGACTAGCTTCCCTAGTCCATGTGTCTACGCTGAGAGAGCCTGAGAGAGAGGAAAGAGGGGAGGGGTCGAGCTGGGAAGGGAAGACGAGACAAGAAAGGGAAGTTAGATAATGGTTCAGAATAAACTCAGGCAACAGTCTTTAGCACGGAAGAAATTACCCGTTAAACCATGTTAAAGCCACATTAAGAAATAAAAGGTGTGGCTAATAGAGAGAGTGAGACGGGCAGAGGGAGAGAGAGCAACAGTGCACATCCAGCCCTTTGAGTGACACTGATTTGACATGATTGTCTGCCTCACCACTAAATCTCCCTCCCTTCCCCATCCCATGAAAAACAACCACTCGCACCGTGTGGGGGAAGCCACCAGTGTGACGGGGATTGTTGCAGTAACAGCGTTATTGACTTGTTGCTCCAGCTACATTTGCTTAGTGCTCTGGAGGCCCGATCAATAGACTCTGGGCTCTGAAGCCCTGCTAATCAGGGCCTGCAGCCATGCAGGGTCAAGCCTTCTGCAAAAACTCAGAAAAAGAAGAGGAAAAAAAAAAAAGGCAGACTAAGTGAGAAGCAAGAAAATGGGAAGAGATAGGGGGCAACAGAAAGAGAGGAACTTTGAGGGCTGACGGTGAAAGCTTGAGTTAATCGACCAAGAATTCTCCTTCAATTCATTTTTCTCCCCTTCCGCCGCTCGAGGTAAACTCATGTGGCAGTCTCTCTCTCTCTTCCTCAGCAGCAGTGTGGGCGTGAAGCACCATGAGAGATGCAGATTGCTGCTTCACCTCTGCTTTCCTGTGAACCACGGTTCAGAAGTCAGGGGGCATCTGGGCTGCTTTGGGACTTTTGGAAATGCAAGAGCCAATCCATATTTGCAGAATTCAGCTGTGAGATCTCAGGAGGATGTACAGTGCTTAACACAGATATAGAAGGAGTTAATCTAAAGCATGTTAACATGATTATTCAGGTGGGGATTAAAAGGCGAGCCTTTTTAGAAAATGGTGTCAGACATCGCCACGTAGTAACATATGCTTGCTGTTGTGAACATCAAAAGACAAGACACTCCTTCTGATTGTGGGATATTTGCAAGGCTGACAAACAGGCAAAATGTGGACACAAATAACAGTATTTTCTTGTTTGTGGTTGAGTCGATGCACCTGGTCACAGCGGTTCTGATGCTGACCCTGAGCTGTGCATCAAGTCCCTCAAATCAGCTCCATCTGTAGCCTTACGTTCTGCACATCACAAGCCCACTATGGAATGCTATGGGAAATTCATGGGGGAACTGTCCATCAAATATTAATGATCAAGTCGAGCGATGTGGGTTTTCTTACCGTTTTTTTCCCCCCTGGTATCTATGGTCACTGCCGCTCTAAGAGACTTCCCACAAGAAATGAACCAAAGAGAAAAGGAGAGGATAGGAAGAGAAAAAGGGCAAAGAAGGGTAAGGAAAAGGCGAGAAGGGGGTAGAGGTGTTCAATATTTTCTTTTGAGGGGCCGGAGCCTGGTTAGCTTCGGCACAAACAGAGTCTTGATACACAGGTCCCAAGGTGTAAGCACAAACTTGTCCGCTGTTTGTGTCATTGTTTTCGCTCTTTCTCAAGACTCCTTTCTGTTGTGCAGCCAGCTGGCGAAGTGGGATTCTTGTGCCCGGTGACACATGTGAAGGCAAGGTGGTTTTCTCCCACAGTGGGCCTTTCAGTTACCTTCCTCCTGTCTTTGTGACAAACTAAGACCAAGAACTTAACTGTACGATTGATTTGGCGTCTGGATCATAAAGACAATGGCTAAATTTCCGCACAAATATAAACTTTAGAAGAAGAAAAAGAGCAAAACTTTCTGTGGGAATGAAAGAGCCCTCACAGCTAATGGCTTCAGTCATAGGTCCATTTCAGAGGATGCAAATCAGATAGACGGAGATAAACAACAAAAGAGAAACCACAGGACAAGGACTGAAACAAATGCTCTATACCCTTATAAAAAAATGATGGAAATATTGAAACTGCTCATCAATGGAGCCCTGTTCTCTGTCTTTGCCACAACCCTCTCAACACCCCCTGGAATACCAACACCCACCACCACAGCATAAGTGGAAATGCAGGGTCAGCAGCGTCTCCTCTGGCCTTGCTGACCAACAGATATTCTAATAATCACCTTCCTTCTGTACTGTCAGGCCGGCAACCAATGGATCCCTCGTCCTGCCTTCGCCCTCCATCTCCACTTATACTAGGGGCTTTACCGAGCGGCGCTGCTTCGATACATTAAAACTGCTGCCCCATGATCAAACGAGCAAATACCTCCCGGGTCAGCAAAGGGCTACCCCACGTCAGTTAACAATGCAGCATTTAAACATCAGTCGTATGCAAAGCGGCTGGTACACAGGGGAGGAGATGGGCGGCAGGAGAAAGCAGAGAAGCAAGGCCTGGACCGGAGAGATAATGAGCACGGGAGTACACAAGAGAACATCAGCAGCTATTTAACGCTACCGTGTCAGCTCCTACACAGCTATGATGAAAATATAAGATATGAGGCTCCATCAGCATCACAACAAGGATGAGCTAATGATTGAGGGTATATTTATCCTGGACAAAATGCAGACTCAGTGTTAATGTATTAGAGTTATACCCAAACATTTCAATTTGCTCTTTAAATCCCCTTTTGCTAAAAAATTAGTTACAACATCCACCAGTTCGGACCAAAAGGCTGCAAATATACTGCCACAGTATATACATATTTGAACTTTATCATAGATTCTGGAGCACTTTTAATAAAGCAACCTCTATTATCTAAATATTTAATGCAGGCAAGGATAATTAACAGACTGTTTACAGTTTGAGCAGATGATTATTTCATATATGTAGAGACTTGCTTTTGTCACCACTGGCTGTCCACACACAGAGGGCCCAGAGTAGGTAGGCCAACACACAAAACATACACACAAGCATAAGTCATATCTAACCATGAAATCTATGAATGCACTGAAACCAGCGTCTGCTGATGTGTGGCAGCATCCTAATGAGAGCTGAAAGCCTACAGATCCACTAATGTACCTTGCTCCCTGAATAACTGAAAAAGTGTGTTTTAAAATTTTTGACAAACAGGAGGATGCATCTTTTTAAGTGAGAAGAACCCTTTAAAGGAGCTTAAGGGTGAAGAGGTGAAGAGGAGTTTTTTTTCTGGCTTATCCCTCTCTCCCTCTGCCTACTGCTTGGTTAACCGACTGACCTGCTGTCAAAGGAGCCTTTGTGAGTGCGCTTTGGCGGAAGGCCAATCAGATCCTCCGGCTTGTCTGTCTCAGAGAGGAAAATGGCGCCCCTGGTATGCCATCAGCGGCAGAAATGTGCAGACAGTCTGACTGCTGAGGCAGGCTTGGCTTGCTGTGGCCCTTCCAAAACTATGCCGGAGGAATTACCTGTTTGGCACACGGCCAGGGGGACTCGTTCTACAAGGGCCGGTGGTTATTTATCTATTTATTCACTTAAACCTCATGCACACGGGCACTTTCAAAACCATTTCAACTCCTTAACACCCACTTCCACAGGTTCTGACAACATCCTCCTCTGAACTACACGGGTAGAGTTAGCAACAATCAGTTTTATGACGAATGGGCTCCTATTCCTAAGCAGAACTGCATGAAAACATATCCTGAATGACTACTGGGTTAAATCATATCACTTACTGTATTTTCTTATGCAGTAAAGAAAGGTTAACTTGCACTTTATCCACACCCATATCCACCCTCCAATTCCTACTTCACCTGCTAACAAGTCCTTCCTATACGTCTCTATTTTGCCAAAAATGTGAATGACACGCAAAATGATTAATTCAATAAGTACCTTCTTTTTCTTTTTTACAAATATTACAAATATGCATCACATTTCTGGTCATGGTAAATATGTTACCTTATGAATATCCTGAAACTAAATAAAAGCTGATACTGCATTTTATGTCAGGAGTATAGAGCCCGGGTGAGACTGTGGGAACTCCCAAACCCGAAAACAAATCAAACACTGAAGCGAACACAAACACCACACAAGAATACAAGTTCTGACAAGGCCCTGGTTTACACTAAACAGAGATCACAACTTGCTCACTGCACAATCCCTGTTCATTTCCACTATGTAAAACCTGCCGGAGACGAATACGACTGCTCAACAAAGTGCCATTTGTGACACATCATCCGAGGAAGCAAGTGTTTAGGCTGCTGCTTCTGAAACAAACTTCTGACAGCGGGAGATGATGAAACAGAGCAGATCCAAAATTATTCTCGCACTTCTCAGAACTTGCTAAACCTGCTGCAGCCTGGGGCATGCCCCTCACCCTCCCCCTGAGAGAAAGAGAGAAAGAAAGTAAGGAGAGGGCCAAAGACGCCAATAAAAAGAAGGCAGACAAGGCACGGAGGGTGATGTTAGACTGTTCAATATTATTTACGATTGTAAGTTTCCACTGGGCAAACATGAGGCCCTTCCATTGTTTACCTGCAAGTGCAAATGTGATGTCAGCAGCATTAGAGTCAGCACGCACAGACGAGGAGTCCATCTCTCTCAAGAAAATCACAAACACACACTTGAACGTACGCATGCAAACATTTCCTCAAGCACATACTGCACGGCTGCATTTCAAATGACACACTCAGCAGATCGTAAACCTCCACATGTTTAGGCCCAAACAGAAACACCATTCTTGGCAGCGCTCACGTGTGTCTGCGAGCTCGTGGGGTGGGGTGAGGAGGATAGTCGAGACTTGCTCATTTCACACTGCGAGGTGAGCCAGGGAGCAGTAACAGAATCCAGTCATAAAACATGGACGGAGTGGAAAAGGGGGGGCGGCCTATAGTCCATGGTATAGTATGTGTCCAAATGCCACCTCTTCTAGACTCCCCCCCCCCCCCCCCCCCCAACCCGTCCTTGCCTTTCTCACAGTTATCCATTATCATATTCTCCGTCTCTGTGGGCATGTCTGACACACAAGCTCGACAGGCCTCTTGCTGACGTAAACTAAGACGGATAGGAAAATGTCTCTGAATTGTCCTCCTGCCTTGATAAATAAAGATTATTATTTTGATCGACCATCTTTGTTGTCATTTCCCTGGTCAGCTGGTAAAAGGCCACTTGGAAGTATAAAACCTAACACTGCAACAAAACAAGACAAAGCAAAAGCAAAAACTGAAAAGCCTTGTATTTACTGAAAATGGCCTGCTGGTCTGAACCCGGCAGCATGCAGGTTGGGGCCTTTTTGACTTTAAACCTGTCAATTTTGCCGCATTATCAAAGTCTTGAGTTCTCAGGAGGGGGTCCACACCTCAAATGGTGCCACTGTCAACAAAAATAACCCTCATCTCCGGCTTCTCCTTCATTTGGGTTAAGTGCATCAGCTCAAGCAGCCGACGCAAGGAGAGGCAATTTGACAGAGGTGAATAAAGGAGGAGCCGGAGCTCATAAGAGGGAAGGAGTGAGGACAGAGAAGTGGACTTGAAATGAGAGTTAAAGGGTTAGTTCAGAGGAGCCCTGCAGAAGCCAAGTAATGTAGCTACCTAAAAAAAAGGCCCACCTAAGACACTATTTTTTCTCCATATTCATATGCATGTCATGCACTGTATTATGCTGCAGATCAGCTGTTTGGAAGAATACAAGAAAATAAAAATGAGCGATTACAACAGCAGTGACCAAATGTCATTCACTGTAGAGACAAGAGCATATCTTTAGGAGCCAGAGCATGTTTGGCTGAATGGGCCGAAAGACAGACAGAGGGAAAACTTCTGTGGAAACAGGAGGTCAAACTACCTGGTGGTGTAGATGTGTAAACTGTAAACACACGGCCATGGACCCGGAGAGCTGAGTGGGACTGTGTAGGAATATGGAAGTTCTAGGATAAAAGGAAAAATAGCTGGACTGTCCTATCAGTGAATGCACATGAGCCAGGTTTAACAACAAGTAAATCAGTAAGACTTTCAGATCTTTTTCTTCTGAAGAAAACGGGCTGATCAGATACAGAGGACACTCTGTCAAGTGTTCCAGTGACTGAGCCATTCTGAATGTGAAGCGGATTTCACGGGTTATTCTATTCTCGTCAGCAGGCCACAGTGGTGTGTAAAATGAGAGGGAATGCAATGTTTTGGGAAATCTAATTTGAGGCCCGTGTTTGTTTTCCTGGCCTTATTTTGCAACCAGGAGGCTGGCTCCGAAGCAGCACAACTCTCTCTTTTCCCCTAGTTTCACAACAATGTCCAGCACCAACACACAACCGAAACCTTTATATTCAATTGAGACGAGGACATTAAGCTGACACGGGTCTCTTTCGCTCTCCTCCTCTCCTAGGTCTGTGCAAGTTGTGCCACAGAATTAAGCAGACAGTTAATTGGGAGGTTATCCACCAAGTCACAGGAACATATGCACACGAACATACATATAGACAGATTTAAAAAACACAAATATTAGCAGCCATCTTTTGGCAGCTAATTGCGACGTGCTCCCTGTGGGAGGAGAGAGGGGTCCTCGGTCGATAATTAATCCTCGTTTGGAAAAGTAAATGACATTCATTAGCGGGGAATCGAGCCAAGTGCCATTATTTACATGGCAATAATCTGGAGCGTGCTGGTGGTGCTCTTTTAATGTTACAGAAATAACTCTGGGACGGGGGACGAGTACAGTTGCTTTCCTCCCTTTTTTCTGTGTCTTCGCACCCAGGAACAATTAGGCCCAGGCGAACAGATGGGGATGCCTCTGAGTGAGAAAGCCTCTCTGAACAACTCTTCATCTCCTTCTTATCTCACTCCCTCATTCACATGCATTCAGGGATGTGCATACACACACACACACATACACTGCCACGCAGCAGAAAGACAGACGAATACACAAATCCAAGCATGCATACATGAATACACTTCAGAAATATGCATGCACACATTCGGGCACACGAGAGAGCAGACCAAGTACTGAGCATGTCGAGCTAACTTTTAACATCAGCTGCCTCTTACAAAAGGCCAAACAAGAACTTAGAAAATGTGGGCACATTGAAACACTGAGCTGAGACAGGAAAAACACTAAGCTGGCTCTAGCGCAGATATTCATAGAGAAAAGGACACTGGCTTTCAGTACTGATAAAAAGCAAGGGTCTACATGTCAACAAACATCAGTTCTTTTCTGCCAAGATATCTGTGTTTTTCCTTCCACATTCATTATTTATCAGTGTATATTTTGAAGTTATAATTGGTAAACGTCCTTTTCTTTGGTTACCACTTTAGGTTTATAGACAGTGCCTGCTTTGTACACATTTATATACAGTCTGTGTGTGAGTGTGTGTGTGTGTTAACGCTGCTGAAGCTGGTGTAATGATCAAAATGTTACACAATGGGCCATTTGTTGCGCAACCTTGAGGTTTTCCACAATGGTACAAGCCTCTGCATGATGTGCACAAGAATGGAAAGCTATGACTGTAAAGACAAAGCAGATCTATCATCAATACCAGTCGCAAAACCGCAACGACTGTAGACTTGAATTTTAAAAATGACAAAAGCAATAATGAGGGGATGCACAGTAGAGAAAACTGGTCCTCTTCTTTACTATGTATGTATATTTTTGTCAAGATTTTGTAAGCTTTTTCATCAATAATGCAGCTTTCCAATACACAAAACACACTGTATTATTTACTGCATGTAGGATAAGTGTGAACATCACACTATAATTGTAGAGTATACTTTTAATACGGACCCCAGGAGGAGTAGTTGTTGACAAGGCAACCACGAATAGGGATCCAAATAAACAATAAACTCAGTACCCTTTTTTAAAACAGTCAAACCCAAAATGCGATTAAAACACACTCTGTCCAACAGCTCTCTTTTCTGTATTCACCAGTAATTGTCAGTGTTTGCAACTATAAAGCACTTTGCGCTGCATTTCTTGTACTGTATAAAAGTGCTACATTAACAAAGGTTTGTTTGAATAACTGATTGATGAATTTTATGGAAAACGTGGGTTTCAAAGTCAAGTCTGTGTCATTTTACAACACATCAAACCTCACTTCATCTCTTTTCAGGATCGTTATCCCTGCTGACCTGGATCCTGTCGGGTTTCTGGCTTTATGAAACACCAGGCAGCAGGTCACAGCCATGAAGACTAACACACCTGTTATTGTGCGACCGGCTACCTATCTTTGTCTCGCTAAGTACAATGATTAAGGTATCAGTCCCCGGGGAAGCAAGTGACAAAAACAGAGGAGACAGCACTGAGCGTACACATCACAGCCTCACAGTTTCAGCATGCCCTCCGTGGACACGGGGGACAGTCCCTGCCCCCTCTGGTCACGCTGTTAGACAGGGAGTGTACCATCAGACAGTCTAAACCCCTCTTTTACCCATAAGATTAGGTAACATCATCTTGTGTTTGCTGACACCAAGGAAGCAGCCCCGAGCCCCACGGAGCCTCCTCCTCCGTCATATTCTGTTACGTCTCCCAAACAATGGGTCCTGTCAAAAAGACAAACACTAAATATCTCTTAATCTCTCCTCTCTTCTCAATACTAAATCTAAATCCACCCCAAAACCAGTTAGAGTCATGGACAAAACTAAACCAAGAGAAGTTAAGTTAAAAACGCCTCAACAAGGGCACTGGGCATGGCTATTCTGGAACTTTCTTTTGCTCTTTGAGCAACTACTGAATTAATGAATACATAATGTTGTCCATTCTGTAAATGTAACAGTTGTCTCCTATTTGTGACCAAACTTGAAATTAACCTTACTTGCCCACTTCCCTCCCTTGACACTGACCAGATGCCAGGCTGTTATTTTAGCTATAGGGAGGACTGAGGCCTAGCGTGACCTTTCCCGAGCTGAAGGGAGACTTCCAAGAGAAATCCGATAAAATCCAGGATGCGGGCCTCGCTAATTCGTTCGTCCAGCACGCCACACTTCCGCGACCTCTTTTCCTTCAGCCACCCCCCACCAACCCCCAATCGATCTGCTTATCTCCTGAGATCAAAGGCTCGCACCGCCGTTGTACATTTAGCCTCAGCTGGGTCCTCCCACATCATGTCTAAATATTAATGATAATAAAGTCTCACACCCATCCCTGTGTCAGGCAATTACAGCCAACATTGATCCTCGGCTCTCTGCTCCAATTAGAACTCACCACTCGTAATGCGTCCTAGCACATCAAAGGATAACAGCCATTGATCCACTCCTGGATCTTAACGTTTACCGTTAGGAGAGAGGGAGGGGGATGTGGCGTGGCGGTGGGGGGAAGCAATATTCTGACTAGAGAAGAAGAGGGGAGAAAAGAAATCATTTTATCCAGCCAGTCAGGTAAAGGAAGCGCTGAAACTCAGAGGGCAAGGCATGGCAGAACGGGCTCAATAATAACAGACATTCTGACAGTTCAGAAGGAAACTGGCATCCGCATGCCTGGAAAGAGTAGTCCACAACAGCGTGGCTACACTACACACTGAAACCCTCTCACTTTTATGTTAACAAAGATCTTATTACTCAAATAGTGCATGCGACAAATGCTGCGTTTAATAAGCAACCCTTTAATGGATGCTTTGGTGTCTACCCATTGTAATTACAGTCACGAGATTACTAAGAAACAACTGTACATTTGTAAGTTCAGACAATAAATCCGACACTGGATTTCACTCTGATTTTCAGGATTATTTTAAATATCAATGACTGAACTACAACCAAACTTAATAAACATGGAGGAAAAAACTCTGGGAATTTCTCATCAGGCTTATACAAGACAGGTCTCAGTGGGAGGCGAGAAAAGCATCAGTGAAACATGAGTTATGTCACCTCCCACATCTATGTCTTTAGGCCAGCAACTGACCTTTCTGACATTTTAAAGTTTGAGGAAAGGGAAATATTTTAAATCAACATACAGCATACACCACAATATACCATTCTACAGCAAAACACACTCAGTGAGAGAAACAGAATCAACAACAGGATAAAATACCGACCCATTTTATTGAGTCAATAGACAGCGGCACGTCACCATTAAAACGGGGACATTCCTTGCACAAATGAAGCTAAACAATCCCACTGTTGACACCATTATTTGACAGGGCTTGTTGTTATGCTCTTTCTCTGCTGTACTGATAGCTCTGATAGCCCTGGCCTCGGGCACGACCTCACAGCCGCCTTTGTCACAGAGCTGGGGGAAGGCTTAACCATCGCTCTGGGCTACAATGATACTCTTCAGGGCACCATAATACACTGAAACACTGTGCAACTGGAATGCAACCCAATGGTTTGTGAACATACAATTAATTGACTGACCGTGGCTGGCTTCTTCATGCGAAGCTGGAATATGTTGAGCAATATGGTAATGGGGAAAAGGAGGCAAAAGACAGGCACAAAATAACTGCACATTTAGTCACAGTAACGTAACGTGCTGGCATCAGTCATGAATCCGGAAATACACTTTGAATGACAATTAATACCTGGATGAGGAATGTGGACTGCTGTCTTGACATGTTGAGGTTCAATTTAAGGTCATGGCAGAGGAACTGACTTATCTTCTTTTATGTTTATAGTGATATTTTGTTCCTTATGCACAGTTAAGTGAATGGACAGCAGCTTAAGATACTCTGAAAATGACTACAAATGTCTCCAGGCATTCCACCACAACATCAAATGGTTTTAAAATGTTAAATGTTAAATGCTAAAACCCAGCCATCTTCAAGGACACAAGCAATTTATCAAACTCATTTTTCAAAGTTTTTAAACTTCTAACACCTTCAGCTTTCTTCCAGTATTTGTTTGTGTATGATATTTTTCCCTCTTCTCGACCCACTGTCCTCTGGCTGTGGTATCCCTCACTATTATACGCTTTGCTAACATGGTGCTTTGCTTCAACTCTGTACCTCGGTCTCTACCAAACGATGTAATTAAAGATTGGTGAAATGAAACCAGTGTTTAGAAATGGTTTATGTCAAGTCTGTTCTGAAATGCCATACCACAGGGAAACTTTTAGATGAGATGGGTGTGCATCGACGTCTTGTTAAATAAAATAGAGTCTTGGCCTAAGGAGTCAGGCAAAACATCTAACCAAAAGAGACTCAGTGTGAGCCAGGTCAAAGGATGAAGGCTGTGTACAACAGCAGTGCAATGGTAACGGTAGGAAAACATTTGTTGCTGGCTGGAATATCAGGCTCCTCACATGTGTGTGATACTCGGTGATGCATTCAGGTCAGCTGAGGAGAATGAGGGGACTGGCGGGCTCCACAAACAGGCTGGGAAAGTGACACTAGGATGCTAGGCCAAGACATCAATGTCCTCACAACTTCCCTTTAACACCGAAGCAATGTTAGCCCTGGCGCCATCAGAATATGGGGTGGGGTTTAAAGTTTACATGACGGCTGACAGGATGTACCCATGTGACCCAGCAAACACTCAGAAAACAAACAAAGCCGCTCTAAATTTTGAGAGGCAACGGTTTTCAGGGCTTTAAGTGATGGTTTAGAAAGAACTGGATATTTGTGTGGGGGTAGAGGATATAGAGGCTATGTACAGTAGTTCTGATGTTTGTTGTTCAGCTGTACTTTGCATGTGATTGTTTAAGAAGTGAAAGTTACAGTATGTGTCCGAAACACATTGAAAGAGTTAAATCTGGCTATACAGGTGCTCAAAGGTCAGGGGTGAGAGTTTGTGGCCTCTTGTTGAACACAGCTGTAAAAATGATTAAAGACAATAAATATGTAATGACTTTGTGCTCAAATTATTTATGAATAATTGTACGTTCTGATTCGCATTTATTTTTTGCTGTTGGAGTGTAGAAAATAATTCTGACAATAACATTAAAAAGAGCGAAGGGAATGACATCATAGGTCAGCATTTTTCATTTTCACTGCCCTGCAAGAACTTTGGCAGAAGGGCAACTGAACTTTTGGCTCCACAAAGTGTATGTATGGATGTATGTGTGTGTAAACAACATTATTCGGGTTATATTGCACTACAGGGGTACTCAGAAATGCAATAAAAAAATAACAAAATAAAACAGTGGTCAGTTGTCTTAAATCCAGGATTTGTGTTACTGTCCACAAAAAAAGTGTTCGCTGCCAAAAGGAATGGAAGAAATGAAAAAACAAAACAAAACCATATTTGCAAAGTTTTCAGTAGTGTTGTGTGAGCAAGGTTGTTGAGACAGATCGCGATGGGATGATGTTGACCCTTGAGGTGCAAACTAAGATCCCTGTCGCCACAGAGACGTGAAGATCGTGGTGTGAGCGGGGAAGTCTTCTCTCCAGTTGGCAGCAGGCCTGGCCTTGCACCAGGGTGCTCAGCCAACAGCTCCTCTCCTCTGTCAGACCCTCCCGCCCCCCCCTTCCTCCACCTCTTCCTCCACAGCCTCCTGGATGCCAGTCTGCCTGGCTGGTGTGGGCCAAACAAGCCCCAGCCATCGGGCCAAAGGGGCAATGGAACTGCTGCCAGCTGGGCCAGCACTTCACGGCCGAGCACCACTCTCCAAACAAACAGTGCAGCGGGCCACAAGCCACGGGCAACATGGAACCTGTCATTACCAGCCGTGCATGGCTGGTTCACTCCCCAGAACCCAAGCCAGGCCAAGGGCTTGAACGTGTACTGCACTTGACTCAAATCTCTCAGCCAGGGTATGTCATAAGAGAATCCCTTTTCCGAATCATTATATCATCAGTCTATCATGGTATATCTCTCTATTTACCCCTTACAGATAATGCTGACCGTAAATGTCAAAACTTCTTGAAGCAACAAGAAGATTTTTAAAGATTTCAAAGCCATGACTGACAAGTTCAAGACGATTACATACGAGTGAAAAACCTGAGAGTGGAAAGACAGCTCCTGCCAAACAGTCTCTTAGGATTAACTGCATACCGTCTAATTATACAACATCTAGAAAACTTCCTATGGTCCCTGGGCTAAAAATGGACTCTATGGGCATTGGACTTCAGTGGGGTTTTCTCCACTGATCAAGGTTCTAAAGGCTTTTGTGGCATCACTCTGTTTTGCCCTTACAATTTTGGCTACAACAGATGATGGTTTAAGGCATCCATCATGAAAAAAGGCCTTTTCAACATCACTAAATATGAATCAGACAGAGGGAAGACCGTTTTGATTCAATGTCCAACCATGCTTTCGCTGGAATGCACCACTGGGACAAAGGCATCTACGGAGAGACTTGGAGCAACAAACAAAACAACCTGTGTCACAAACTGACTCTGTCGATACTCACACAGAGAAAAATAGTGTTTCAGTGGGTTTAGTGACATAATTCAATCGTCTACATCCACACAAAGGCATACAACACATCTCAGTGGTCATGCCCCAGTCATTGTCAGAGCCTACCAATTCCAGGAACTATGGATCTGTCTCCTGTTTATTTGTCACATGCAGTATCACAAACATGCCGGACATTCTGATGCAGCATTTCATTTTTCAAATACCTAAAAAAAATGACATTATGTTCAACAGTGACACCAGCATCCCGACAAAGACGGAGAACAAGGGCTAAATGTTAACATTGCCTTAGCAGGCAGAGTCTGAGAGAGCACTTTGTAAAGCCATTAAACACAGTTTGCACATGATTGCACTCTGTTTTCATATACGTTTTACCAACCTTTTCTGGAATCAGGCTTGCATTTTATCACCCAGCACTTATCAGCTCTACTGAATCTAGTCAGAGGGTGTGCTTAAGTGAGACTATGGATAAAACTGGAGTTGTATACATCTATTTCACCATAATCTAAGATATTATCACAGCACTGTTACTACAATGTATAACTGAGGCATTGAAAGGCTAGTGCTGCAAGGCTGAAATTCAGTCTATGGGTTGCTGTAGAGGCAGTTTAAAATGATGGCCTCTTTGTATGAACATCAGTCGAAATGTGACAAGGAATTTCATTATTTACCATGCTTTCGCTGGAATGCACCACTGGGACAAAGGCATCTACGGAGAGACTTGGAGCAACAAACAAAACAACCTGTGTCACAAACTGACTCTGTCGATACTCACACAGAGAAAAATAGTGTTTCAGTGGGTTTAGTGACATAATTCAATCGTCTACATCCACACAAAGGCATACAACACATCTCAGTGGTCATGCCCCAGTCATTGTCAGAGCCTACCAATTCCAGGAACTATGGATCTGTCTCCTGTTTATTTGTCACATGCAGTATCACAAACATGCCGGACATTCTGATGCAGCATTTCATTTTTCAAATACCTAAAAAAAATGACATTATGTTCAACAGTGACACCAGCATCCCGACAAAGACGGAGAACAAGGGCTAAATGTTAACATTGCCTTAGCAGGCAGAGTCTGAGAGAGCACTTTGTAAAGCCATTAAACACAGTTTGCACATGATTGCACTCTGTTTTCATATACGTTTTACCAACCTTTTCTGGAATCAGGCTTGCATTTTATCACCCAGCACTTATCAGCTCTACTGAATCTAGTCAGAGGGTGTGCTTAAGTGAGACTATGGATAAAACTGGAGTTGTATACATCTATTTCACCATAATCTAAGATATTATCACAGCACTGTTACTACAATGTATAACTGAGGCATTGAAAGGCTAGTGCTGCAAGGCTGAAATTCAGTCTATGGGTTGCTGTAGAGGCAGTTTAAAATGATGGCCTCTTTGTATGAACATCAGTCGAAATGTGACAAGGAATTTCATTATTTACTACGCTGGCTAATGAAACTATTGAACTGAAATACAATAACTGAATGAATAAAGGTACAATTTTACTTTGCACTTCTGTCATCTCCTCTTTTGTTGTATTATTTTGTCTGTGTCGCTTGCATCCTGTTAGCAGAGAGTCGCACCGAGAATTCAAAAAAGACTGAAAGAAGTTTTGGGCAACCATAGGCTGCATTGTGCGATTGCTTTTGGAAAATGATGCTGTCTTTTCTACAGCTCCCGTGCAAACTGTTGTAATTTACACATCATGGATTGCCCTTCACAGCAAGCACAACCAAACCAAAGCAAGGGATGGTTAGGGTCATGGGGTCTGTCCTGTTTCTGGCAAGCCATTGGGATAAGAAAAATAAATAAAATTCTATTTTTGTGTTAAATAAAAAAAACACTCAAGGTTAGAAGCTTTTGCTTAGAAAACAGACCAATGCGAAAACATTAAATATTTTGACGGGGGTCTCCTCCTGAATCCTGATGCCTACAAACGTCTTGCTTTACAACCTTTTCACTTCCTTGAAAAAAAGTGGCCTTCTTTTTATTGTGTTGCCCATTGTGATAAAGGGGATCTTTTATGCCATCAACAACCATGCAGCAATGTACTGGCTTTGTTTCATTGCACCATCCTGGGGGTCTGCCAGGATGAGACACAAGCACACAGAGGCACAGTAAATGATTGATGGGCTAGAAGAAAATATTAAAAAGAAAAAAAAAAAAAAAGAGTCAAAATTCAGCATTTGTAAATATTTCAAGCTCTTGCACCCTGCCAAAGAGAGATCTGAGGGGCAACAACAATAACAAAAACTATACTTAACCATCTATCCTGATGCAAACACAACTTAGACAGCTGGCTGATTTTGCTGAGACCGTTTTGAAAAACTATGAAGTTATCTTTGTTAGGAATAAAACTCGAAACAGCAGCAGTCTAGAACTTTAAGATCCATCGGACATGCTTTCATATTTGGTTATCAGATGTCATAATGTGGATTAATGCAGTTCAAGAGTCCATGCGGGTGCCACATTCCCTTTCCAGTGTCACATGTCGCTGTGTGTTTTTAGCCAATAGAATGGACTGTACAAAGGTGGTGAGAGGAAGAATTAAATGAGAGCTGACTGAAAGTGTAGGGAAGGTATGTCCAGTGCAAGTGCTTGGGCAGGAGCCACTTTATCCTGGCAAGCAATCCAGCCCAAGAGCACCTTATCGTGGCAAAGGGATCCCATGTCCTGGCATGGCTCAAGATGGAATAGTGCCTGACATGCGCATATGCGTGCGGAGTCAATTGCAAAGATACAGGAAACAAAATAGTCCTTTTTTTTCCTCCCCAACACAACTACTGGCATCCAGCAATGTTGTAACATTCCACAGTATTCCAGGCAGCTGTTGCATAGTAAGCCCAGAAGTATGCACAATGGCTTGCTGGGAGGGAACAGTCAGATAAGAGACAATGTGATAGGTTCTAATTGCTTCAAAATGTCCTGAAGAAGGCCCCCTATTATCTATTTAAATCGGCTGATAATGGGAGGCTAGGAGGAGGAGGAGGAGGAGGAGGAGACGGAGAAGGGGGAGGAGGAGTAGGAGGTGGGGAGGGGGGGCGACCTAGGCAGAGGGAGAAAGCTATCCTCTGCGCTGCTGTCGCCTCATTATTTTCCGTCTTGACGGACGCCCGCGCTCAACCCCTGGATGAATGGCCCTGTGCTGAATAAGTTATCGCCAGACACACAAAGGGAAGAGTGCCACAAACAACACAGCAGTACTGCAAAGCATGAATCTCTTTTTCCTCTCCTTCTCAGTCTTTCCCTCCCCCTCAAACCCCCCCCCCCCCCACACACACACACACACCCCCACCCTTCCCCCTGCTCCCTCTAGACGAAAGGCAGGCCCTGCCACAGACTGAGATCTCACCTGTAATTTCTACAGAAGCTCACAGTAGGTGGGGGAAAAACGCAACGGATATAATAAAATGAAAGGGAGGAAGGATGCAGGCATCTATGCTTGCTGAAAAGATATATACAGTACTTCCATTCCTCCATTTTGTTTCATCTGTCCTTTTTGTTTGTGCAGCTCCTCAGTGAAGACAGGGACCTCCTTTGGACAGCATCTGAAGATGTTTGAGAGGATGTGTTTTTCTTCTTCTTAAGACAAGGCCCACAGCGTGATCAGTGAAAATGGTTTGGTTTCATCTGATGTTTATTTTGTTTCCTTTTCTGTTGTTTGGACTGCTGGGACCTGGCATATCAAATCAAGATCACCTCTATACAATGCTCCCCTGAGGGGGTATGTGACAGGGTTCCCTATAGCTGTTAAATGTGAGCTAGGGAATAATGACAACAGGAAACAGACCATTCCCAAACGATTATGGCTACGGTTTGCTCTATGGCCGCCAATCTCCCTCCCTTGCTGTCACTCAAAAGTAGCAGTGGAACTTTTGGACAGGAGAGCCTGTTTCCCCTCTGACCGGGAAATCAGAGGGTGCCGCGGCCCGACAGGCGCTCGACGGCAGATCAAACAGGGCGGGTACCCTTGGAGTGACACCTGGAGCCACTTCAAGGGATGAGAGCACCACTGATCTCCAGTCATCTCGTCAGAACGACAGTCTGTCAGGGTTAAAGGAGGGGAAAAAAGAAGCTCTATCAACTAGGATGGCATGAGCGAGGTCGAACGAAGCATCACCTCAATGTCGTGGCTGGCTGACCCGAGAGCATTTGGCGATGTGATCACGCAAAGAGTGTTTTTTGTGGGAATGCTCAAGTTCAGCCTCGGTGCCCAGTTCAGGGACTAGGTGACAGCAAGTTGTGCTGATTTAACAGTTTCACTTGTGATATGACTAGTTTTTACTTTGACTGCAAACGCCAGCTAGCTCAAAATGAATTACCATCTTTTGAGCTAGCTGTCTGTCTCCAACTCTTTTTACATGATTTTGGCTTGAAAAATTCTAAACAATTTCTTCACCACCAGATTTGGAATAATTGCAATTCATCTATGTCCTGACCTGAAAAAACAGACGTCTGCTATGGGCTGGGTAATAGAGAGGGAGATATGTAGGGAGAAAAAGGGGGCTTTGGCAGCCAGTTAAGCGAGTCAATCCTCAACAGACAAATGCATCCCTTATATAAAACAACAACACGTCTTTGCCCTTGTCAACAACCCCTTCCTCTACAGCCCAGGCTTGTGTGTGTGTATCTTTCCCTTTCTGTTAAAAACGTCCCATCAGCACTCTCTAATGGGCGAGGTGGAGGAAAAGAGAAAAAGACAGAGATAAAGCAGGAGGGAGAGCGAGAGAGAGAAAGAGGTGGCAGTGGTGCTTGTTTGGCTCAGGAGCAGTGAGTAATGAGGCTGAGGCGCACCCTGTCATTGTCCCAGCAGCAGCCTGTAGCCACAGACACACACACAAAGACACACAGGAGCATTAAAAAGTATATTCTATGTCCAAACAAGACACTTATCTGACATTCAAAACCAAAAAAGTGAAATGGCTTGATAAAAATAAAAGAGCAGTCTGATAACAAAAATATGTATAATTATTTTCTCTTATAAAAGAGCCCATTTAATGTAAGATGACCTGTTGTTAGATGCACTAATTTGAGATACTCAACATATACCTCAGTCATCTGATCTCTATCTCTGAATGATTCTGGAAGACGATGCTTCGACAAAGCACGAGTTCTGATGTACTCTAACATGTCCATGTCTACAGATGTTGACATAGCATGAGCAGCTGATGTACACACTGTTCTGCACATACTGCATTGAGTGTCTGATAACGTGGTCGGTAGACTTATGACAGTACGCAGTGTGCATGGGTGGAAATGTCAGTGGTTGGTCCACGCAGACGTCCGTGTGGACATGAGCAGCTGGTGAAATGTACTTTATCACACAGACTTGCAGCTCTGCGGATGTGGAAAGTCTGAATTTGCCTTTAGAAATGTAATTTTGCTTTCTTGCTAAAACAAATGGAACACAAACATTAGCAAGGTCTTCCGGTACTACTTGCTGTTCTGCCAACAGTAAGAACTTAACTACTACTACTACAAACACTAAATATCTTCTCACAGTAGGCTAACATGCTCGCCATAATCCAATGAATATACCCATAATGTGCATGCATGCACATACACACAACAGCTGCGCTCATGGTGATATGTATAAAGTTAAGCTGGGGGTTGCGGAGGGGGCAGATACGATTCATGCTTTGGCACTTTGCTCTTTTGCCAGAATAAGAACATACTGGACATAAAAAGCACAGAATGCTACCCTGGAGGGGGCAGAGAAGGCCAGGGATGGGAGGGACCCAAAGGGATGCAGCAATATGGGGTTGGGGAGCGAGGGGGTTGAGTGGGGTGGTAATGATGCCAGGCTGAACAAATTGCAAAGCAAAGGGAATGTGTTTAAATGTAGTACATGGAATTATCGTGGCGGCAACATGGCGAGGAGATCAGAGAGAGTGGGTTCCGCGGGGAGTGATCTGCCACTCTCGGGACAGAAAACATGAAGCTCGGCTATGGCTACTGTGATGAGTTCAGCTGTAAAACTAAGTAAAATAGATTGTAAAATAGGGCAAACGTCTTACACAGTGTCATAGGCATGGAGTATAGTCCACTATCCTGACGAAACACAGAATAAGAGGAAATACACTAGTGGGTGGGATTGTAGAAGCATGTTGCACATGACGGTAGGTATAATGCTGTAACACAGTGCCAGAAAGCCTGCTCCACTGGGTTTACTCTCCTGACCCCATCACATTGTAATGAAGCATTTCTTTCATCTTCTTCTCAGCCTAAAACAGAGCAGCACACACAAATAAATGAAAAAAGGAAAAGGGGAGTAAAGAAAAATCTGCCCCATCTTTCAGCTTCAATTAAAAAAAATTGAATCTTTTTGTTCAACTTCATAACACGACTTCAAGAGGGCCCCAAGACTCGGATCCCACCACAGCTCCCTGGTAGAGTTGAATTCCATTAATTATGTGACCTACATATCCCCAGTAGTTAATATTCCAGACAGACGGATAGAGAGAGAGACTATATATCTGCCAATAATACAGGAGAGAGGCAAAACTCACAGATCTTAGGGAATCAAAAGTTCCCTTCTCCAGATGTTTTTCTGGGGCCGTGCACTTTAGTCTCTTGGCTCGTGACATTGATTGCATGTAGGTTTATTGGGCCAAGCAAACAAGGAAAGAAGTGTTGCCTGTGAATAAGGTAGGAAGGAAACTTTTGATTTTCCTATAGGCAAGGATGAGTGGAAGATATTCTTCTGATGCCAATTAGTCATATGAATAGCTTTATTTTCCATTTCAGTAAAACATCAACAGTATGACAGGACTCAGAGGGCTGTCCTTAGCTGTACTACAACCCCGATTCCCAAAAAGTTGTGAAAAACATAAATAAAACAGAATGTGATCATTTGTTAATCCTCTTCGACATATACTGAATTGAAAACAAAGACTATATATATATGCATTTTTGTAAATATATCCTTATTCAGAATTTGATGCCACCAACATGTTTCAAACAAACTGGGACAGAAGCAACAAAAGACTGGGAAAGATGTGGAATGCTCCAGAAACACCACAGGTTAACAGGCTCATTGGTAACAGGTGAGAGTATCATGAATGGGTATGAAAGGGGCATCCTGGAAAGGCTCAGTCATTCGCAAGTGAGGATGGAGCGAGGTTCACCGCTTTGTGAACACATGATTGTATAAAAGATATTACTACATGGACTCAAAAACAGTTTATAAAACCATTATCAGTTAACGCAATTCATCTGCAAATGACTGCATTTATTTGCACCTTTTTTTGAAAGCAGGGCTGTATATAAGCACTGAACGTACCACAGGTAACTGCTTCAAATCAAGGAAATAAACTTGGCCGCACATTAAGACAGCTTGTCAAGACACGTCCCAAGAAAGGAAGTTAGTGTCTTGGTGGCTGCATCAGCGTTTGAGCCTCTGCATCGTCCTCACCCCTGCTCATGGGCTGATCTCTTAATCAGTGTCCAGAGCGTGCATGAGTCCTCTTCTGAAGGCTGAGGCTCTGTCCATCCTGCCTGCCCGTCGCTGCTGCCAGTCCCAGCCATGAATATGGAGCTGTTCTGTGGCTAGGAGCTTGCTTATGTTTTCTGTCTGATATCTAGGCCCCATTCCCATTTCAAAGGGAGGTCCACCCGGGGCCTTGACTTTTTGATCTGCCTGGCGACTGAGTCGACCACCTGCATGTGGGATCAGCTGCCAGCGAGAGCAGACAACCCCTCTGCTTCAAAATATACATCCTCCCCCCTTCGTCCTCCCTGCTTCATTGCCCTTCACTATGCCCCCTCCTTCGGTGAAGCTGCCAGCAACCCCAATGGTCCTAACTGGGTCTGGAGCTGCATCCCATTCCCAACTGTGCTGACCGTGGTGGGAGAAATGCTTGAGATGTTCAGTACAGCAGCAGGAAGGCTCACGCTACAGTCACAGGGCCATTTTGTATTTACGAGAAGCCATAGTGTCAGTGGGTCATGGAAACAGAGGTCTGATCCAAAGGTTTGTGGCTTCTCTAATCAGGGATAGTGACCCACACTGTGAGCTGTAACTCTTCCCAATGCACACTGTACCGAACCTTTATCAAACCTGATCATATTGGGATATTCTAAGACTGACGCTTCTATTCTAAGATGCCGAGGAGCACTGCAAATCTTTTCTTTGTGGTAAAAAGAGATCAGTGGAAGTGCTATACAGGCGCTATATGAAATGATAAAAGATCATATGATGATCATAGATATTAATATAATATCAGGATTGCCTTTCTGCCTCATTGGGATCACTGTGCCTGTCACAGTATAATTAAAACCCAAAGGATTTCAGAGAATATAATTAAAAATTAACTAAGAGTGGATGCCCTGGATGCCCACCACTAGACCACTGACATGCACTAAGCAGATGAATAGAGCTGGCATCAGACAGAGGCTACGTTTGTGGGACGAGTTATCAACTACGACCCAGCCAATCAGCAACACCTATAGACAGTGTTTTGTACTTATTACCCTCATTGGCAGTGATGAGTTTCACAAGTTTGCAAAGATTAATTTTCAAACAAAGCAACAGCTATTTGAAATGTGTGTGTCTCTGAATGTTTCTAACTATTGGTGATATTCACAGAGTCTTTCAGTTAATTGGCTTTCTTGAACCCTGACAGCTAGCTTAATGAGTGTCTAATTGTTTCTCAGCTGGGGTGATATCTACCAGACCATAAAGACACTTCAAGAAGAGGTGTGAGTTTAAAAGAAACTACATCAACAAGGAAAACGGACAGCATTTATCCTGCGGATCACAATCAATCCCTTCATCCCTCCACTTACACAATGAAGTCTATTTGTCTGACCATGGATCAAGGCCAAAGTATTGACTGTTTATAACAGAGTTAAAATTGATGCTGTATTTATGTACACGCTCACTACCACAGTTTCATGGCCAAAACAAAAATGCTTTATTTCTCCGTGCAAGTGTCCAAACCTCTTGGTTTACACACAAATATGATATTGGCTTTCGAATTTAGGTAACTGCTGCCTTTTAAAACCAAAAGGAACACCAAAAAATAAGCAAACAAAAGATGGAATATTTATAATCCTGTGCACGAGTGAGTGTCTGCGTCCACCTCAGGTTTTTATCAGAAGCGCAGAGGTTGTAATACAGAACGGGAAAGGGTTATTTCACTCACCTCTACACATTCACGGCAGACCTAAAGCAATGCACTACTTCTATAGCTGACGAACAAGTGGAGAATGACAAACCAACCAGCCCCCAACTCCAACGACAGTGTAAAGAAACTACAATTGCTCTGACATCGCACACAAATACACAATTAATCAAAAGGCAGAATAGTGGGGGGGGGGGGGTGAAGAGAATGGAAAAATGAGGAAGAAATGCCTAAAAGGGGGCGGGGGTGGGTGAGATATCATTGAACCATCCTGAAGTGACTTCTCGCTCTCAGTTCTCTATCTCTGGTTATAAATGACTTCAGATTTGATGTTTCCAGCTCGTGACCTTACAACAAAACGCACTTTCTTTTATTCAAACAGCGAAGAAACCGAAAGAAAAAAATGACTTTTTGTTAAGGTGGGGGGGGGGGGGGGGGGGGTTGCATGTTGTGCTGCTCCCATCATGCAGAAAGGCGGGCGATCGTCGAAGAGGCTCGCAGCCGGGCCCCACTTTGGAAGGCCCTCATAAATCCTGATTTGAGCGGGGCACTAACCAGAGGAGGAGAGGCATGTCAAGAGAGGGGGCCAGAGAGTGGGGGGAGGGGGGGGGGGGGGGGGGGCTGGGCGGCAGCTTGCCTCTTAAAATGCTACGTCTGATTAAGTCTTCCCATTAGGTGACAGCTGAACTTTAACATTAATATGATAATATTGAAATAAGTGTGTTATTTACTTCAGCACCAGAGGAGGGTGGAGGGTAGAAGAGAGGGAAGGAGGAGGGAATGATGAATGATTTCTGGACAGCTTTGGGTGACATGCCAGGCGAGCTGACCCCCCCGCCATCCTCCTCCTCTTCCCATAATCAGACTTGACAAAATGGAGACATATGCAGAAATATTGGTTACAGTCGGCGTCACAGCCCTTCTCAGGCCTTCCCTCTCTAGTAACTGCCGGCCGCCCTGTGAGCCGCCCTCCAAATTGTCTACGGGCACTGAAGCATCTATTTCAATTGGCACTTCCTTCCTGGCCCCAGGATTTTACATTTAGTCGGTGTCATTTACATATTACTCTTAATCAAAATCCACAGTGGGCGACAGGGAGAAAAAAAAAACAAGAAAGAGGGAGCGAGAAACAAAACCGTGGCGTCACGGTTCAGGGGTAGGCACACAGGCACTTTATGAAATGGAGATGTGACAAGACATTACGGTGTGTGTGTGTGTGTGTGTGTGTGTGTGTGTGTGTGTGTGTGTGTGTGTGTGTGTGTGTGTGTGTATGTGTGTGTGAGAGAGAGAGTGTGCGTGTGTTAGGTGGCGTGTGTATAAGATAATGCAAGGACTATTGAAATATCTGTGTGAATGCCTGTGTTTGTGTGATTGTTGGATGCTGCCTTGTGCATGAACTAGCAAGCGAGAGAGACAAAGACTGCAAGCTGGATATGGGTTGTTAGTGCATTTTGTGAAAAACAAAGGCAAAGAGAAGAAAAGAATGGAGACATGTACAGTGCGCACTTGCCTTTTCCAGCCTTTTTCTGCAGAACGCTACGCCGGGCAACTCTTCTCAGTCTACCCAGGCACTTAACACCAGTAGCACTGCATGTAACAGAGCAGGCATTCACACTATCTGCTAGTTTAGTCAGTTGGTTCAGCTGTACCTTGCTGCATAGTTGTTTGACAAATGTCATCCGAATAAAAGTGGACAAAATCAGCTGGTCACAAATTAACTATAGGTGACGGATTTTAATTAAGCTATAATGTAGAAGTGTTTTGCATTCATTCATCAATTCATTTACATGGTCGTTTGTTTCTTTATCCAAAGCGACGTACAGCAAAGCAATGTGGCCGACAGCAACACAGTGTTTCTGACTAATCAGGAGCGGAGGGGAAAAGATGGACAATTTTGATCTAATTATAAACTTTATCAGACGGAGATGACTTGCAGCGGCACAGTTAGAGCACGATACATACAGAGAGGTGCAGAAACAAGGTCCCTACCTGCCTCTTACCTTCTCAGCATGCCGGTAAGGATGCGAGAACTCTTGCCCAGGTTGGCGTCTGTTTCTCTCAGCTGGGGGTGAGGAAAGAAAGACAGGCTTTAATTTCCATTCTGATCCAACAACTCCACAAAATTCAAAAGAATCTAAAAACGTCCTCTGATGACAAAATACACTGCCTACAACAATTGAACACCTGATAATACAATTAAAAGACAGACACTGAAAGAAGTTCATGTTAAAGATAAGAGAGGAATCGGCAATGACCACTCTATCAGCAACAGGGTGGATTACGGCGAGGGGTCCTGCTTTACACATACACATATTTATTACCACCAACATTTCATTGCTGAGAAAGTTCTTCAACATTAAAGTCATTGCAATGATTGCAGTATTACTGTGAGCAGCCTTGTACCACTGGCATTCAGGCAAAGTACCTGAATCAAGGGCAATTAGTCCTTCTACCTAAAGCTGTTGGTTGCAAGACAACATTTGATTAGAAGCCTGTTTTTTTTTCTTTTAGATTATTGCTTCAGCCTCTTCTAAACATACTTTTAGATGCCCTTGAAAAAGTTGCTAAAATCTATGTTGCTTTATATTTTTTGAAGTCCATAAACTTGAGTCATCACGAGCCGTTTTTATCATAGACATCTAAATTCAAAATGAAGTCGTCAATGGCAGATTCCCACTTTGTAGGACGTGTCATTCTGATAGCCCTCAGCTCATCCTGCTGCAAACAGAAGTTAGAGCAGAAATGGAATTGTAAAAAAAAAAAAAAAGAGCGAGATGGTCTTTTACTTTTGACATTGGGCACACTTGAAATAATGATTGTGGCTATTCAGGGCTAATTGTCTTGGGTATTTTGCCTTTTCCTGCTCCATCTTCTCAGTTCCATCTCCCTTTGTTTTTTTCCTGAAGGGTCACAGAGATGTTTTCATTCCATCCTCTTTTGAAGTTCAGGGACTTTTACTGGGAAAAGGAATTGGCAGAGATGTTGCCAACAAGGTGTGAGTGTGACTTAAAAAAAAAAAAAAAAAACTGCTGACACCACACAGAGTGAGCTGCCACTAACGTCTACCTGCAGTCGCATTTCTAGAGGATGCTGAGGGAGTGTGGGGAAGAATCTTTGCAGAGGTTCTCTCCAGAGTCAGCAGGGAGTCATTCATCTTCATCTCTCTCTCTGAGATAATAGCTGCTTTCCCAATAAAGCCACTCTCCCTCAGTGTGTTTTCATCAATGTATTAAACTGTACGCGATTCTATTTTTAATTCCTCGCTCTCACATCTCTTCTTACGACCTTCCTCTTCTCTACAATGGCTCCAGCATCACTCTTCTTCCTGTTTGTTCTGGCTCATCTCGCAGTCGTCTCTCTAGTCTGCAACTCACCCCTCCTTTACTGCTACTTTTTTCCTCTTCCTCCATCCTTCCTTCCTACCCTCTGGCAGCCTGGGTTGGTGCGATGCAGGTTGCGAGAGCCAAGGATACATGTGGTACAGGCTAGGAGGTGGGGGACCTGGGGTTTGGGCCCTCTGGCAAAGACAACAAGTCCTGCAGTTGCCTGATGTCTGCTTCTACCCACAGATCTGTCCCCCCAGATACTTCACACTTTCTCCCAAAATACATCTCTGAATCATTCCTTCTTTCCATTCCTCTTTCTTTTTCCACAGCCTCTCACCAAATATCATACTTTCCTCCTTAACCTGGAGTTTTAGCACAGTCGGGTGTCTAAGTGTCACCCTCGACCACTGACACCACCATTATAAAATAAAGCTAATTTGCGTATAAAATTCTAAAGAGTTTCTGCTGCATATCCTTTCAATCTATTGTGCCAAAAGAGGGAATTTAGTAGAGAAAAGGGAGCCTTGGATGAAAATGAATGATGAAAAGTGCAAAGTGAAAATGTAATTATTTTTTGAGCGTTAAAGTCTGTAATCTTACTGAGCATGATAAGGGGAAAGAAGTTACTAATTTGCTTCCTCAAATTACGCAATTAATCCTCTTATATTAATAATCTGTGCTCTCAAATTACTAAACTCTACACTGAAAATACTTATTTTATTCCCTTAAATGAAAAGATTAGTTATTATAACTGAAGTTATAGCTTGTTGTGGTTAGTCTGCTCAGTCAGGGAAAAGAGGCTAAGCAGCACTCTAGCTAGGTTTCAGTGTTTAGGTGCCCTCAAATTACTTAATTCATGGTGCTTCAGATAGATGCAAAGATCATGCACTGCAGAGAAAGATGTGGATCTATCTGATTAATAGAGAAAGGAGAGGACAAATGTAGTGACCTGATATATGATTTAGTAATTTGAGGGCAAGAGTTATTCATTTAGGAGAACAAATTAATAATTTGCACATACAAACTGCTTATTTTGTACCCTGAAATTAGTAATTCCTAACCTCAGGTTCACAATTTGACACAGTGGAATTATTGATTCAAGGACATAAATTACTAATTTTAAGGAACAAATGTTAAAACTCTTTCTATTTCTACCTGTCTGACTCTGGCTGTGTGAGCTAGTCAGGAGATTGGTGAAATCACATTCTTCAGTCCACTCAGCAGCTCAGAGTATGGAGCATACTGCTTTGACCCAGTGCTGAAACCTTCCACTGACTTCTATTTGTACCATAAAAGCAAAACAAAAGGCCACCCCCCCTGCTGAGCATAGAGGTTTGTGTGTGTGCTTTTATGTGTACATTTGCGTATGTGTTTGTTCACATATTGGCATTTATGCTAAAACTATACCTCCTTCACCTCCCATCTCTTTAATGCAAAAGAACTGCTCCATCCTGTGTCTTTACATCTTCATTCCTTTTACTTTACTTTTGCCCCACAAACTGCCTTTAAAGCCCTGTGAGTGCATGTGTGTACATGTGGTGGTGTGGGTGTATGTGTGTGCGGGGGGGGGGGACTCATGGGAAGAAGGGAGAGAGAGGGAGAGAAAAAAGCAAAAGAAAGAGAGATCAGGTACTCTCAGTAGACACCGTGGACCGTTTTGAAAGGAGATGTTTGATTTCCTTTGAAATCGCCTGTGCGAGGCCCACTGCCATGTTGTGGTCTTTAAGCATTCTGCGTTGAGGGTGCCGTCAGGGTTGGGCCCCCTTCCTGTGTTTGGTCTTTTCTGTGTCTGCCTACCTGTCTGTTTGGCTGGGTGGATGTAAGGAGGGGTAGTGCTAAGGATTGGGGGAGACTCTCTGAGGGGAAAGTGAGAAGGAGTGCTGAGGAGTAAAGGAGGGTAGGTGAGGAAGGACGGCAGCTGGCAAAGTTAACCTCATTCAAGTGAGAGGAAGAAAAGCGGGAAAATCACAGAGGAAGGTGTACAGGTACCAGCAATATGTAGCCACAAGTGGGTTGATTTCACTACATGTGATGTGGAATAATATGCTCAACACTTTCTCTTTAATTAAACTAGAGAAAAACATGCTAATTATATGGTGATATCATGAATGCAATACAGTGCTATCAATACATAAGCATATACAATACAATTCTGCTGACATAGTGAGTGCACAACTGTAAGCACACCCAAGACCATGTGTGTGTGTGTGTGTGTGTGTGTGTGTGTGTGTGTGTGTGTGTGTGTGTGTGTGTGTGTGTGTGTGTGTGTGTGTGTGTGTGTGTGCGTGTGTGCACCATGTTTGTGTAGAAAGTGGTGAATGCTGTCAGTGTTGCTGACCAGTTGTAACACCTTCATGGTCTCACAAACACTTGTTAGAATAGACAGATGAGTGTGTGCAGGTGGCATCTGTGCACTCACCCTTTCTCTGGCTCTTTGGATCTTCTCACGGTCACTGTGCAGGTTGGAAAGAATCTCCTGACCCACTTGTTCTGTAAGAGAAGCAGACGCAGTGTGAGAGGAGGCATGTCTGACATGACTCTCACAAAACCAAATGTTACAAAACGTTAAAATCTTGGAACTGATCATAAATCTAATGAATCAAGGAAAAACTGGCTTCACTTGTACACTTGCAAAGAACACCTGAAACATTAAGAAAGGCCTCTAATGATATGCTTTCCCTTTTGGATAAGTCATGCGGCGAGTGCATAAAACACTTTCTTGGCTGTCTTTCTGTCTACTGTGTCTCAGTGGGAATAATGTGAAATGAAAATGGGATTTTTTTTTTTAACTGGATTCACTCTGAGGCTTTAATGGAAAGAGCATTCTGCATGTAGTCATTGTGCAAATTTGTGTACACACACTGTACAGTGTACAGAGATAACACTGTCTAGAGGGAGTGTCAGGCAGGCAGATAGTGGAATATTGTAGCCATGGGAAGTGTTTTTTAAACCTTCTTAAAATGCTGAGGTAAATAGACATGAAGTTCTAGGCAACAATACCCCAGCATCCAGCCTGCCAGTGGGGTCCACTCAGCCAATGCAATATTCATTAAGCCATTCTTTTTTAAATGCCTCTCGTCAGTTGTAGATGTAAACACATTAACGCACAGTTATAAAACATCCCCGACAAGGCACCTGACAAGCTTGTCAGTGGTCACTGTCATTTTCCTGTCCCTTGGGTTGAGGATGAGAAAAGACAGCAAAAAATAAATAAAGAAAAGAAAAGATAAACCAAATAAGCCCCCCACCACCACCAAAAAAAAGCCACGGCTGCCATCAATGTAACCATACTTAGCGTTTAAAAATGAGGGAGGTAGACGATGAATCGGGGGGGGGGGAGAAAAAAGGAAAAGAAGTGAAGAATCTTTGCATGGATCAAAGACGGGCTTTCAAGCGCACCAAACAAATCCGGAATAAACAACACAGTTGCTGACTGTATTACACTACACAGGTGCCGCACACCAAAGGGCCCACGTGCTGAGCGCCTGTTTGGGGGGGAGCAGTGCAAAAATGGGCTACATCTGGCAGCTAAACAAGAGAAGAGAGAGAGAGGGAGAAACAGAGAAAGACAGAAAGAGAGAGGGGGAGCAGGGAAAAGTAGAAAAAAAAAGAGAAAGTACTGTCAAATGAACGACAATCGTCTCCCATTCATCCCATCCCTTTTACCCCCCTACACTGTAACTGACTCAAAAGTGTCTCTTCCTGCCTTCATTAATTTCTAATCTGGGACGAGACAGATTGAAGGATACCCAGATTAAACAGTGCAGTCAGACAGTCACATGTGACAAATAGAGCAGATTAAAAGACTGAGTGCAGGTATTAATAACCATAAAAATACAAGCCCTCCCCCGTCCCCATTGGAGAAGAACAAGGGATAAACAGGAAGGGAGTTGTAGCGGAAATCTTCTGTTAAAGAGACAAATAAGCACATCTATCCATCTCTGTCAGGGTTGTGGCTTTTTTCTCTTTTTTTCTAAATAAACCAATGTGACAAGGATTGCAGCAGGAGAGGGGTTTTTTTGATGGCAAGTGCATTATTGGAAAGGGTTGTAATGTGGAAAAAGATTGATGAGGTAGTGGAAGAAAAAGGCCTCCGATGAGAGCTTAGCCGAAGGATTAGGCAATCATTACACACATTCTGTGGAGGTATGTTTTGCAAGACAATCACAGTTTTCATGAATGTTTAGGTTCTGAAAAAAGAAGAAGAGAAAGGATGCTATAACCTTGGCAAGAAGCTACCTTTCTGTGGATTAGACTGGAACCACAGAGGATTCAGGTTTCTGACAATTGCAGGGTGCTACAGAGAGCACGGCACCGGTGTCTAAAGAATAACATGACACCAAGGTTTTCAGTGGTGTGCTGCAAGTACAAACATCCACCTCTGCATGTTTTCCAGACTGCAGGCTATAATGCACAGCCTTGATCAAGAGGGAGACCTTTCCTCACTCTTTAGAGCAAAGGGCATATTCCCCAGAGCAGGAACAACAGCACAGTGTCATTACTGAAGATGGTAAACAAATGCTAGCCAATAAAAATGATTATATGTTAATGGCAGAAAAACAGATCGTATGACACTGAAAATACCACATCGGCAGGCTAAAAAAGTTTCATCACAGCTTGTTAGGATAAACATTGTCTTTGGCTGTGTGGCCATTAATGTCTCTCCCCGGTCCTCCAAAATCTCTCATCATTCCTTCCAGGGCCCCCCCACCACCACCACCACCACCACCACACTGAGCCATTAGAGGCGTACACAACACCTCCCAAGAGGATGCAGGGTGTTTATTGTCTTTATCATGCATCTTCCCTTGCATTACTCATTCTCTGGCATGTATCTACATTTCCATTCATCTTATTTAAGTCCGTCTGTCCAGCGCTCTGTGTAAAACGTCATTAGTTACTGGGGGAAAGAACTTGTTGGGCAACAACTGGCGCAAATGATTGAGTTTAAAACAAAAAAATCCAATATAGAAGAAAAATGAATGTTTGCTCAAGTAACAGACTACTCCCACATTGTGACACACCATTTCATCATCATCATCATGTAGACGAGGCTTCTACCTCAAAACTGTCAACACCTGTGGAAGAAATACCTAAAACTGGCCCCTCCAGTAATAATATCTTTGCTCATGTTGATTTGGGAATAGTTTTGGTCATCGCTGACCTTCAATTGCGTGTTGGTGCGTCAGCTTTTGCAATACTATCATATTACATCTTCAAGTTTATGCATTTTTAACAGCATAAAATCAAAATAAATCTAAAATTTATGACCAGAACAAAGTGGGGTAAAAATGTGGGGTATTTAATTTTTTTTTTTTTTTTTAAACGTACAGTCGATAAGAGCAAATCAGGAGAGGAGAAATAATTTACTGATAAAGCCCTTGACTTGTTGCTCGTTAGTGTATAAAATATTCCCCTCCTGTTTAAACAGCTATTAACAATTTAAATAACCCTGGCCCAGAGGCCTTGCTCTGACTCACTTGTTAAAGATCCCCATCCCCCAAGGTCCATTTAACAAGCCCATTATTCCATTACATTACACTCACACCAGCACCAGAGAGCCTTAATTTAAGTCATTCCTCTAATGTAACTGTAGAAAAGAATTAGTATAGGAAAGTTGAAGGCATAAATTAGATTGAGGGGGAAATAACGTCTGGATCAGGAATTAGAAACACTACTGATGTAGCACAGTCTAGCTCTATTTTATCTCAGTTCAACACTTCACCATTTTGCTAATAATGATAAGGTGGATGGAAAATATATTTACTGGACAATTAACTTTACTGGTGTGTGCAGTAATGTGTAACAAGGACCATAAAACAAGCCAAACAGAGTTGGAGCCAAACATTTCTGTCTGCTCTGACTCTTAAAGAGAGCTGCAACACATTGTTCAACAGACAAAAATGAATGGTTTTAGCTACTTTTCAAGCCAAACTTTCCCCCGTTCAAACTTACTTAATGATGAGGATGCTGCTTTTCGTCTCAGTAGTGAATTGCATGTCTTTGCATTGTGGATGTGCATGTTGATCGAGAAACGTAATTAATTTGATGACATCAACTAAGGCTTTGTTTTGGGCATTTTTCACTACTCTGACATTTTTCTTTGCAAAAAAAAAATGTGGAAAACAATCAGACCAGTCAGATTAATCAGAAAATATCGTTGGTTGCAGCTCTGCTCTTGAATATTTCCAGCAACAGAAAGATTCACTTATTGTCAGGTGCTCTGCAAAAAAGGCTCTAGTAATGGTTTATAATTTAAAATTTAAATATCATAAACTGTCTACGTCTGCCCAGCCTGGCTCATGACAAAACAGCTCACAAAGCCAATTCTGGCACAATCCAAACCTCCACAGCATTCAACTTTCTCCAGTCCATGGACACATTTAATTGGAGGCATCATCTATTTTACAGGAGGTGTTCCAGAGCAGTTACACACTGTCTAAGGGTTCTGTCTCTCTTTCTGTGTTGCTTCTTTTTTTTTTTTTTTTTTGCCTTGCTCCCTCCGTCCCAGGAGCTGAAAGGGTACAAGACCTGACAGTGGTGTGCTCTGAGGCTCAGCACAGCTCCTTTTCATTAAGCAGTTGAGACCACTTTTTGAAGGTTACCACACACACTTGTATCCGGACACAAGCCACACACTCCAACAAACGGGGTATGGAAACCCATGGGAGGGTTGAGGGGAAGTAAGGAGGAGCCTGATAAATGTTAGACCATACATTTTCTCTCTCTCAAGCTCTCTCTATCACTCACACACACACACACAGATACAGACACACACACAGTGCAGCAGTCAACTTATATGCCTGTGACTCCCAGGTGAATAAAGTTACCTGTCTTTGTACACTTCCAGAGAATCTTTTTTTTAAGGACTTCTCAAGTCTACAACTGCCTGGTGACACACTTTCATCACCTCCATCAAAGTTGTACCCACACTGGGATGCATTTGTAATGCTGAGCCCACAGGCCATGAGGCTAGCGCCTTCGCACGGAGCTATAGCTCAAAATAAGGAGGTGCCAAGTGCTAGGTCACGGGGGGGCACGTAGCATCCGGGGGCTCAGCAATGTTATGACAGGTTACTTATAATAATAACAAACTCCACTGCATTTTAAGTTCACACATGCACTGCTACCCTGACATTTTCTGGACATTACACGGGCAGCTGAGGGTGAGAGGGCAAACGTCCCAGGCAACTGAACCGGACATTATCGGAGGAGCACCCTACTACAAGGTCTGTGTAATGTTCGACTGTGAATAGAGAAGGTCATTGTCCCAAGGATTCACAGCAGGCAAGTGAGCATGTTGATGACACTAATGATCTTGCTGCATCATTGCTTGCATACTGCTTTTCACTCTTTCGTAGACGCCTCCAAATACATACAGTATTGATATCAATACAAAAGCTGTCATCATTACACATGAGTCCTCCTCCTCCTGCACGCTCCAACCTTGCACCACCCCTCACCTAAACCGAATGGAGTATTTCCAGCAGGTAAGAATGCATCTGACATGGACAGTCTCCTTTTGTCTGTCCAGAGTTCATATGAGAAAAAGGCTTTAGTCAACTGTCACTTTGCAGGATGGGCAATAACGAATTCCTCGTGTTTTATGAGAAGAAATGCATTGTTCTGGGATTTTTCCACCCTGTATATAAACCCTGTATATACTGTATAGTTTTCGTAGGACTAGGTGAGACACTGGCCCGTTCTTGCAAGAGCATCAGCGCTTAAAAGGCCCAAAACAAGCAATATTCTGGGCAGAGAGAAGCTGGACCATAATTGTCCATCCTGACTTAGCAGTTGCATCGGTGCTTCCCGTTGCATGTGCATGAGTGGTGGTGGGCAGTCAGGGTGGATTTCTGGGGCCTTTCTTCACTCTGCCAGGCTCTGTTTTATTCATCGCCTGCGCCCTGACCCCGCAGAGCTCCTGTTCTGACAAATCACTTCTGATTAAGACAGATCTCTGTTAGTCAGCCACTCAACTTGGCCTATTCATCATTCCATAGAAAATATCCCTCTCTCCTCCCCCGTCCCTCCTGCTCCTGGCTCGTTTGCCTGTCCGTCAGACCGAAGCAAGGCGCAAAAGAAATTTCCGCTGCTGTTTTAAATGGCTGATTATAGACAATTGGTGGATGGAGAGACGTAAGAGCGTCTTATGGGTGATAAGACGCAAGTTTAATGGGTATAAATGACCGGGCCTGCCGGAGAGCAGCTGGTAATAGAACCATTTGTTTAAAGCTGAACCGGGAAGGAGAGAATTGAAAGCTGCATTTTCCTTCTATTTGAGCTCCCCCTCCTCTTTTCCCTTCACCTCAGCCTCAAAGTCAAATCCTCAGATCACCAGATTTACATTTCTTTTAAACAGTAAAGTCCCCTTCACCCTCATTCAATGAGAATTGATGAGGCTTGGAGAGGAATAGTTTGTTTTACATTTAGGAAATTAGCCATACCTACATGTCCCCATGGACACAGCTATAGACACTCTTGACACGGCCACTCATATATTACATTGCTCTCCATGGGTTAGTAACAATTTTAACAGAATATTCACTATAAGTGTAATTACTAACGCAGTCAGATGCCTGAGAGCATTCATATGCAAAGTTATGCCATAATAAACTACAGCAAACTCCTTACACTGTGCCAAAGCATCTAGACAGCTACAAAGCTATTGTGTTAAAATTTCGAACGAACCAGATTAAATTAACCTGAACGACAACCCTGCTGGTGGCAGAGGGCTGAGAAGCAGGAGGGGTGAGTGGAGAATGAGGGTTCCTACAAGCAAATTGCCTGGACTTAATCAACCAGTCTTACTGAACCATCCAAATGAAAACTAATGGACTTGGGCGCTTGCTGTGATTGCCCCACATGCAACAATGTGTGGGGCAGGAGCGTTGCTTTCTGAGGTCTTCAATTAAAAAACAAGGAATTTCTACAGACGGCTGGTCAGCCCATACACCTATTCTACGTGGATCCCGATTGGTCAATTGTGAAGCTCAATCAGAGTGGACTTATTAATTCCATTTCCAGTGCTGGGAAAATGGTTTTTTCATGTGTTGATTAAACTTGGTCAAAATTGTTAAAAAAAAATGTATGAAGTGAAGAATTAAAACTCATATCCGACTGAGCTAATTTGTGCATGCATTATTCATAGTGCTGACATTTGTGTCACACAATTGCGCTGGCCACATTGCAGCTAAAATATAAACAAATAAATAGTACATGAATAAAAAAATAACAAACACTAGTACATCAAACTTTATTCAGCCTAAATAATAAAACCAGAGTTTAAGTGCTTTACTCTGCAACTTAAATAGTTTGATTTTATTATCAGCTGAGTAGCTGTCTAAATGATGGCATCATATGGGCATAATAACAACACAATGACCATATCTAAGCTGAAGGTCAAAGTTATATAAAAGACCGTGGTAAAAGAAAAACAAAACAGAAGCTCTACCAGTGATGCCATGTAGAGCTGGACGATGTTGTTTCAGCATCAACATCAAGATGTACGAATATGCAGAAGTCACACTGCATGATGCGATCAAGTACAGCAAATTAACTCTAAGTCCAGTTTAAGGATACACAGACGTGAAAGTGAGTGCTGCCTGTTTCGGTTGCTTGATACACCAATCACGTGCACCCCCTTAACCACGGCACATGAGCAAATTGATCTCTGTGCATAGTTTGTGCAGAGTTGCATATAACCTGACTCTAAACATGGATGTGACACGGCTCCTGTCACAGATAATGTCGCCTGGATGCTCGGGGCAGGAGCTCAGTTACACAAGGCCGTCAGTGGTGACTTGTCCCCGTGTTGATTAAAGTTAAAAAGTTTCTGTCATGGGTCTGGCCTCTGCCAACTCAAGTCACAAGCGTTTAATGCACACACAAATACACACAAAACTTGCAGTATCCAGATCTATCTGCACTTACATCTTGCCAGCATACAGATAAATCTGTTTGCTGCTTGAGTTTGAGAGTTTTATCATCCTAAACCAGGAGGCCTGTTTATCTTCCACCTCGTTAGAAATTGCAGATTACATGTAAATAACACAACTGCAACATGCAAATCCATTTGTGAAGTTTATTAAGAAATGTGCTATCCTGTTCTCTCTCTCCATTTGACTATGTAGGTGTCAGAGTCACCAATGTGAAACTGAAAGTTTAGGAGTTCACACTGATTTCTGGATGGGTGGCAGAGGGCTGAACCAAGTTAGCAGAAGTAGGTGGGGTTTTCTTTTTTTACAAGAGGATAGACCGTTAATGCATGTAAATAATGAAAATGATGATAATTTTATATCTGTACATGAATAACACACTGCTTGTTTTTCATTTAGCAATATGTCACTATATATATATATGTGTGTATATATATGTGTATATATATGTGTGTGTGTGTGTGTGTGTGTGTGTGTGTGTGTGTGTGTGTGTGTGTGTGTGTGTGTGTGTGTTTCTCCTATATATGTAGGAGAAAACAACATGTCAGTTGGTCCTAATCAAACACAGCATCTGATATAACAACCCCTGCTGCAACTGACTGAGGAGAAAAGTTTGTCGGAAATGGACTCTGGGAGCGATGTATGGAGGAGGAGGGAAGAAGAAAGAGAAAACTTGACGTTCCTCTGGTTCATTTTCAGCAGTTTAGGAGCGTTAATCATCACATTACTGTTGATTAAAGGCTTTTACGTCTCTAATCAGAACGTTGACAGGCAGATCAAAGAGCGAAACACAAATTTCTTGCCTTTTAATTATCTGTACAACACCACACCTCGGGCAGCTCTTCCCTGCCTATCTCCTCAAACTCAGCGAAAGACTGCAAAAGGAGATCTAACACTCTACAACAGTTCATTATCCAATAAAACGGGAGATCGGGGAGAGAAAATACACACACCAACACACACACACAAACACAATTACACACACCGGCACACAAAGCTTTAAGGCTTTATGATTAGTGAAGACCTGGGGGAGGCCTGCAGTCTTCTTTATTAACATGTCCCGAATTGGAACACCTTAATTATGTTTGTCAAAATCGGACTTGGCGTCAAGCTCATTTGCATATTTTGACAAGGCCTGTTGGGAGCCTCCCTCTATTTCTCCTCAGAGTGCTAGAAGTATTTAGCACTTCTCAACACCTACTGATAATAGGTTTTTGTTGCTAAATGAATGAAATAGCTTGTTAAATGTTCTTGTTGGATTCGCCCCCACCCAGCCCTACTGTTTGCGAGTTAAAGTTAAAACCGATGCAAACACTGACTGAAGTACACACAAAGGAGCCTCTAGACTGTCGTGATCAATGCTTGTTCGCCACGCCTGTTCAAACTGATGAGGATGTGACGCCTTCCGCTGCCTGACTGTTCCTGCCCAGCTGTTCCCTGTCAAGTGGTTTAGACAAAAATCTGTACTACTTTTAGAAAAGATTTGGCATCGCTTTGGAGGTTCTCAAAAGTCCTACATGTTCCTTAGCACATTCAGCGCAACAACAGATTGCAACCTGACTCATGATCACATCCTATTTGAATATAAGAAAGCAACGGACCACTCCCTCCCTTCCCCCATTAACAGCTCGCTAAATGAATACTCGTTACGTCGATGATATGTAAAACAAGCGTGGTCGAAAACAAACAAACAATCTGTGGGGACACAGGACTGTCGGCAGCAATTTAGCAGGGGAGAAAAAGGAGGGCATGAAAGCGAGACATCAAACATTAGCCTGAATGGAAGGCGCAGGCCATTAGAAGTGGTTGCACTGACAGGATCTGACAGTTGGAAACACTTAAAGATTATTTTCCTCAAACTTTGAATTCATTAATACTCATGAGCTGAGGAAGGGCTCCCAAAACACAGCAAAAAAGGAGAGAGCTGGTGTTGAAGCTGGCTGCAGAGTGACAGGTTGCACCGCAGAGGCCAGTTCAATCTGTGAATGAAGCTCATGTTCTTGGTACCAATTAGTACTGTAACCAGTTTCCTGGTTACATTTGTTCTGCTTTATCCGTTCTCAATGAAATCTGATTTTGGAACAAAAAAACCTGGTCTGCTCATACTTTTCCTTGAGGATTCAGTTCATCATCAAGGTAAACTAATGACTGATCATTTTCCGAATTAAAAAACAGAGAGAAACCTCAAGAGTTAATGCAAACTGAGCTAATTTAACGATAAAGTCCTCTGAACGTAATGCTCACATAAATCAAAATGCCTACATTAATGCCAGCGTGGTTTGAGCCTTCTAAAGCCAAAATATCAACATTGGTCTTTGTGGGTCTTGGGATTGGCTGTTTCCCCAGCAGGAGAACCAATCAGAACCTCTGATGAGACCAAAACTGTTAGTATTACATGTCAAAATCAAACACTTCTAAGTCATTTCTCTTTAGAGTGCAGCAGGAGAGAGCCCGAAAACCGGGACATGAGCTAGCATTATTGCACATTCGGTTCCCTAAACTTAAAGTCAATGGGTTTTTTGAATTGGTTTTTGTTTAGATGCCTGAAACATGGTCAACACAAGCTTAAGAGATTTTCTTCTATGACATAAATACATAAATAAACCTCACTCCTGAATTTTGAAGTGATTGCTAACAAGTGGCTAAATGAGACTACAGAGGTTGTTGGGGACACTAAACATCATCACAGCAAATGCAGCAACTCATCTAATAGTCAAACTATTCTAACTATAAGTAGTGTGTACAGTACAGTGAAGCATGCAGTTTGGTGGTGATATGATTGAAATCATACGACTGTAGCAAAGCTCATTAATATATAACGTTTTTATTTTAACATTAGCTTTCTACTTCTGCAGTCTTTGGGATTGGGGCTCAAATAATACATTTCAATACTAAGAAATTGTTTGTGTTGTTTCTGCATTATCAGATGTCAGGAATTAAGTTGTTGAGTAACCACAACTGATACGAATGATGGCCGAAACTACAAAATAAAAGACTGTATAATTCTCACATATTGGGCAACTGAAATGCTTCTTTTCTATATTATAGCATAATGTGACCATTTTATGTTTGTATTGGTGGCATGTATGTAATTCCTTTATTGCAACAGGCATAGTCGCCCTCCTATTTACAGATGATACTTCAAATTCTCTTTACGAAATCTAAGGTGCTCTGACAATTTTATTTGACCAAGCAACAGTTGGAGCCTGTTGTCCAAACACTGCATCATTGTGTCTGCTCTGACAGACAGCACAAACGCAAGTTTGTGTCTTACTTTAGGGTAATACCATCACACTTCCCTGCTCTGGTAAAAGGAAAATAATACTGCTATTATAGGGGGAATACGAAGCACAGAGGGGACTCACAAAAGAGAGACACATCATGCGCCTCATTTAATAATGACCAGGGCCGCAGAGTTGAAGGCAGATTATTGTCAGCTTCCACTGTGAATACACACAACATAGCACGACATGTCAGGGCAGGTCAAAGCTCTTGGGTACAGTATACATCATTTATTTGTGCTTGCTTTAAATTGTTCCTTTACAACATATAGTCATTTCCAAGCAACAGTTCTGAAGAATTCAATACTAAAGTGTTTTCATTGAAAGCCAAATCTCAGAAAGTTGACTAAAATTCTGCTAAATACAAGGCTTTACATAGAATGTATGAATTCAGTCATTACCAGTGATAAAGGAACGACGACTTGTAAAATGCAAAAAAAAAAAGAGGAAAATAAAAGAGTCATGAAACAGTTTTGTCAACAGTAATGATATAGTAAAGACTTCTTTTATTCGCACGTGAGTCCACCTAATGCCGGGAACAAATTACACAAATCTAGCCCAATTTTGAGACAACTACGTTGTGGCCGACGAATTACCAGCAATGTGACTGTCTACACCATCTAAACCCTTGCAGTTTGATGTGCTAAACGATCTACTGGCCCGTTCCAAGCAGACACGTTTTAAATGGGCACTGCACAAATGACTTAAAAACCTGGAGGTAATACATAAAGACAACCACAATATATGCAGAATCTACTGACCAGAAGACACAGAGGGAACAATGCATGCTGAAATCCTGAATTTGTCTGTTAACTGCCAAAAATGTAATATAACACTGCACCACTGCTGGGGTGACGAGGTGTCTCCTGTTCCTAATCATGAAGTAAAACAGGCTCAACTGACTACTCCACACGCCTGCCACCATTTTCCACACTAATGAAGCATATCTAAGTTTTAAGACATGGCAGAACTAATTTAATCTACCTTCTAAGGGACCCTCAGCACCATCAAATTAATTATTCATAAAGGACATGATATAACTCAATTGTCAACTCAGTAGCTGGCCCCTTTTTTAACCTTTCTGTGCCTGTCGCTGTCTTTTGTCTTGGACTCTTTCTTTTAAAGCAAGTCGTACGCTTTTAATCTATAACTGAGCAATACACATTGTCATTGTTGCTGCTGAACAAAGTTGCTTTTTTTTGTTTTTTTGAAGTTTGCCGATGGAGGTGACAAGAGGGTAGGGAAGAGTTTCTGCAACTGCTGCGGCTCCCTGTGGATTTTTAGGGTATGGTGATGGGGCCAGCTTCACCAGAGAGAAAAAAAGAAAGACACACAGAGAGTCATCAAGTCTCTAATAACACAACCTTAGACACATTTTATGTTCCTCTCATGAATAATGTATGCCATCTGGCAAAGCTAATCTTGCCATAATGTTGCTTAGACAGGTTGGCCACCAGGAGGTGGAACAAAATTCCTTTTACACACAGTGGTTCTTTTAGCCAGGTGTCATTTTCTCTTCAGGGGTAGTATGATGGTATGCAGCCCTGTCATGACTGACAGGAACAGCAGCAGGCAGGCATGGCTACAACGCCCTATAGTGAGAAACTAATACTAATATGCCCGATTCCTCACATAAGTATGTGGATCCTCTGTGAAAATCAGCATGTGGTCCTCACAGCCAGGCAACCAAAAGAAAAAAATAACCAACAAGAACTCATACTAATATTCTCAATATACTTATTATGATCCATGCATAAGTACAAACTCTGCACAAAAGATGCTACAAGATCAATCCACAACACAGAACCCTCACATGCTGTATGTGCACGTCGAGTGTAACAGCAGTTTTAAAAATATTAAGAGTACAAGTGTTCAACCAAGTAGTCTCATAAACACAGCCACAGAGGAGCAATCCCAGGCTGTTTGATTGACATTACGTGGCAACATTTTTGGATAGACCAACAGGTGGCACTAATCACAGTTAGCAACCCCCCAAACATTGTCTATTTCTTGAATCAGTACACCTTCATTGTTAGAACGGAGCATGTGACAGCAAGGCTTGTAATATCTGTTGACTCGTCCACAAAGGTTTTAGGCAGGCAGTCAGTGAAGTGCCTGGTGCTGCCCAAAGTCCAAATTCAACAACTACATAACTTTTAAGCACCAGGGGGTAGAAAGAAAATCATAGCCCTCGTGCATTTAGCTGTCAGGTATGTGGTTAAAGGTGACATCCAGCAGACACAGACTAACATTATCATCCCTTCACGTATTGATTCTGGCACTCTTAAGCTTCCTGAACAGGCTGGTATCTTTCCTTTACCAGCCACCAGTTTACACCGATTCTCTTAAGTTCTGTCCTGGAAGACCACTTGGCTGATCTACTTGTTTGCTGGAAATAGTTACAGTTTTATATGGGGCGGGGGTGGATGAGAGTGGTGAGATTCATCAGTTGAGTTTAAAACCAAACAAGGAGGGAAACCAGAGCTATGAGCGAACCCTTTAACACACCTGGTCGACGCAATGTTGATGAAAAACTATCACTAATCAAGGTATCTACTAATAGCGCTATGTAGCAGTGTTTTTATGACATTTCCCATTGTCAAACGGATTGAAGGTTGGTAGCAGTTAATGCTCAAAGAAGTGTAGCAAAGCATCAGCAAAGGCAAGGAAGAAGACGAGTCTGAAGGAGGAAACATGGATGTAAACGATGTAGCATTTGAAATATTCCTAAAGCTTTTCATGAGGAAGGAAGTGCATTCAACAAGTTTGTGAGATCTCAAGGACACAATGCATTTTGGAGAATGTAAACAGGATTTTTGTGTATATTTATGTGAAAATGTGTGCCCTTTGACCGATGCAATCACGAGTGACTTTATGTAGTGAAGTGTTGTCAATGGCCAGGAGTCACAAGGTTAAGGTTTTGTGAACAGCATTTTGAAATAAAATGTCTCTTATCAAATATTAATATCTTTTTAGAAGCATATGGAAACTTCTGTAGGTTTGTCAAGGATGGAATAACAAAAGGACTTGAAAACCCATTGGCACTACATCTTCAGCAAACATCATTGCATTGGGAGACAAGGTATGAAACAGCGCAGCTATTACAACTGCAAAATATGAGCCGAGACAGTGGGCAGCCTTTGCATGCTCCATCCCCTGATTGTAATTGAGGCCGACGCGTGACAGCCCCCCATGTGTCCTCTCTGCAGTGGCCTGGGGCATAGGGCGTGCTGACAGAGGAGGCAACGGAGACAGTGGCACAGGGTCCTGGCCTGGCACGGCCATGGCATGGTACCCTTAGGGGCACTGACCCTCCCCCTCTCAACCCACTGCAACTTTTGCTGCCTCACCTCTGTCACCAGGCATCTCGGAGGCTAACGAGAGGGCAGCCGAGACTGCTTAACAATTCCACCACATCCGTTCACTGGGTATGCAAGCAGCTCTTTTTTCCTCTCTTCCCTCATTGTCTCTCCCCTCCCCACCCAACCACTCTGAGACCTTTGGTGAAATAAGTGTCAGCCTGAGGAGACAGGCACTCATCAACACTTTATACCTGGGAGGTATATTAATGCTGTGATGGTTTCCAGGAAGGGGGATGAAAAAAAAGCTCCGTCCTCATGGAGATGGATAAAGGACAAAGCTTTGGACAACTTTTGAGGATGTTAACTTTGGCGGAGTTTACGTGGACATAATGTGAACACAAGGCAGAAGTGGAGGCCGAAAATGATCTTATGTATAACAGCATCTCCAAAGGCAGTGGAAACACTAATACTTGGTCAGGCATTTTTAAAATAAGCTATATTATATAAAGTTTCTCTTGATCAATAAGTAACTAAGATAGCCAGGAATAACATGATGTTAGAGGGAGAGCAAGGGAGTTTCAGGGTGAGAACGAGCATGAGAGAGAGAAGCAGAAAACGAGTTAGTTTCTCTGTACAGATCCTCCCCACCAGGATCCGAGTTACAAATGAAACTTCACTTCCACAACAAGTGGGGCTGGAAGCCTGCAGGGGCCTTCTGGTATCCAGTTGGAGATACATAATTAAAGGAACACGGAGAGGGAGCATGTTATTACCAATGTTTTCATTAGGCCAAGTTAACACACTGGTTTCCCCCAAGACCTACAGACAACAGGCAAGGAAGTGGATGGAATACGATGCTGCCTATTGGGGTCTCAAACTCTGTTCAAGAACTGTTCGCATTAGTGCTGTTTCTGCAGCTTTCCATTCTGGCCATAGTGCTACCCTGTAAAAACATTTAATTTTGACATCAGAAATATGAAAAACCAAGCATGGGCCTGCTTTTTTCATGATATTTTTACTCTTTTCCCCAACATCCAGGCTTAAATTAGCCAGGATTTTTAAGATCAGGGACTGTTTTTTAGGCTATGAAAAATGGATTAAATGAAGAGGAAGTCTGGCCTAATGAGCTCCCTGGGCTATGGAGCAGCAGGGACCGTGAGGGGAAAGAAGGGAGACGAGGCAAGCCTTTGAGGAAGAAGGGGCCGCAGCCATGCCCAAAGTGTGCCAGCTTCTCCTCGCTTTAGCGCCAATGGCACAGACGGCACCTGGGCAAAGCCTGGCCACCCTTGTCCTGTGCCAAAGGAGAAGAGAGGCAGAGCAGCAAGTTTGTGTTGAACCTGAAAAGTTCTATTGGCCATCTTGTTTTTCTTTGAGGCACTTTTATTTTTGTATTTTTACTTTTTTGCTGATGGTTCAGTCCTTGAGTGGGGAAATGAAGAAACTGCTCTCCATTGTGTATCAGCCTATATATGCCCTTTCATTAGCAGCACTACAACAAACAAGCTGGAGGATGAACAAGTGTAAGGGATCTTCAAAATAAAAAAATACCTGACATTGCACTCGCACATGAAACCAGTAGAAACAATAGAGCAGTACAGAGGACAGACCCTTAGTGAGTTGGAGTCAAGTTGTACCTTAAATTTCTTAACCAACTTTCACAGCTTTTCGCCATCATTTTTTTATTTGATTTTTCAGATATTCTCTTTTAAGTCTGATTTTGAGTGAACTGATCTCTCTGCTCTGATAAGCTTCACAATGTGGAATTTAGGTTACGCTCCAGCTGTGTGTCATCCACAGTCTAGACACAACACTACTGGAATTTTATTAACAGCTGAAGCCAAAATATGTCCTGACATGAGATACACTTTAAGGCAATCATGAATACAGACTGAAGCTCCCACTGATGGAAATGACACATACTTAATTTGCGTTTAATTCAAATGTGACCCCAGCTATTTGGTTCCTTCAATTCCATGTATAGTAGTATACACTGAAACATATGTTATCATATATGGAAATTAAGTTAAGGTACTTAAGGTTTTGCTAACACTGATTATTCTAATGGTTAATGTAATTGGATAAAACTCCTCATTGAAAATCACAAAAACTGAGACATAGAAGCAAGCAAACTGAGCAGACAGCTTGACGCAGACTAAATTGAGAACCGGACTAAAATACAATCTAAGCTGACGAGGGGATGAGGTGCAGGTGGAGAAACGGGCGGAGAAGCTCAGGTGAGGAGAGTGAGGTGAATGAAAGAGGAGAGGGAGCTGACTGGCTGGGAAAAACACTGGGAACAGGGCAGGGCTAACGAGGCTGATGCAGGGCAGGTGAGGGGAGAAAAGACAGACTGGGGAGGAGCACAGGAACACAGGAGGGAAAGTGCAACAGATAACAAAAAACCTAGAAAACAACAAAACCAGACAGGACCATGACAGACTTGGTTGATTTTCCCACACTTTGCAATACTTGCAGTCTAGCTCTGGTTTAAATTGTGGATTTCATTTTTTAGTTTAACTATTTATATTTGATATCTCTAAACAACATTCTACATGTCTGGCAGACAAGAACACCTTGTAATATAATGAACTCCATTAAAATATCATAAACTATGATGTTTAATCAGAGTTGAATAAACCTCTTCGACAGTCTGAACAAAAAAGTGAACAATTAAGATTTTAAAAATGCAGCATTTATTGTACAGCTATATTAGTTGGAGTATATTGCACAGGTGTAAATGGCTCCATATATCTGCTGTAGACATCTACTAAAACATTGTTCTTAAATTGTATCGACATGTAATGCTACAGCGGCATGAGATTACAGTCATGCCACAAAAAGCAGTGCACAGTAATCTGAACCGAGAAAAACCTTCTTAATGATCTCAGACACATTTTCTGTATTCCTGACATCATCTCGCAGGCTATGGCATGTGCAACACTTGAACTTTTGACGGAGAACAGAACACCTTGGTCTGCAGGATAAGAGTCACCACCTGGCAAAAATAATACATCTGTCAGAACGATATATAATATAGTTGGTATTATAGGACATGATTTAAGAATGGAAAGGACATGTTGAAGAACAGTATGCATCAGGGCTTCTTGTCTTGAAAATATTTGTATATTCAACAGGAAAGTCCTGTGGGTTGTGTAAAAAAAATCTAATTTAAGATAAAAAAGTCATATTTTCATTATAATACAACTTTTTCATCCTTTCATTTATCACATATTGGCTGATTTGCTTTGGCAAAGACACTAAACAAGGCAGGTTGCCAGTGACCATGGGACACACTGGGACAGGCCGAGTCTTTATGCCCAAGGAATGTCAACAACTGTCCACAGCAGAGGAAAAGAGGAGGTGGGGTTTATGGAGTGGGAACAGAGAGGAAGGGGAGGAAGGACGAAGGAATTACACTGGCAGGTAGTTGCTCCTGGATGCCATCCAAGGTAAAGAAAGAGGGGGAGAGAAAAGAAAATAGGGGGGTTGACTAAGATCCTTCACTCACCTTTAAGATACAAGTCAAAAGGAGGACAGAGAGACAGACAGCAGAGAACAACAGCTATGGCAGAGGACGGGAAGGGGAGGGTGTGGAGCTGGCACATTCTTCAGCTACTTTTCCTGACAGCGATTAGAACCTGTCAGAGCCTCTCAACCTGCCACTCCTCTGCGCTCATAGTAGGCCTGTCATTACAAATAGCCCAGATTAAAATACCACGCTCCTGGGGCACAGGCCTTGACCCCCAGCCACCCCCACATCGCCACATGTCTACCCACACAGTCACCCTCCCTGTCAAAAGGGGGGAGAGGAGAGAAAGAGTGAGGGAGGCTGGTGAGGGTGAGAGATGTTAAAGAGACAAATAGATAAAGAGTAGAGATGCCAGAAAGAGAAGAGAAAAATAAATATGATATAAGTTGAAGGGTTAAATGAAATCAAGGCCCACAGTGAAATCTGGGGTCAAACCCTGCATGTGCTCCTCTGTGGCCCTCTATGCATTCCTCCTGCTAAGCATGGAGTATGTCTTCCACACTGCTAATAACTAAGACTGTACTGTATTTGTTTACAGGGTAAACACATTTGAATTTCTGTCAGATTTCTGTGTTAGTTAAACTCCATAACAGAGAGAAATCAAGAACACAAAGCTCTTGATTTGTGTGAAGTGCTGGATAGTTCGTTCGCACTTGTACAGCACCTGAGATCCGCGGCAATGCAGTTTGATTAGGCTAATGGTAACAAAGCTCTGAGAAGTGCTCTAGGTTTTCAGCTCAAGCCTTCTGTACACGTCGACTTGGATTTCTGTGCGAAGCAGACACATGCAAACAGAGAATAATGAGTCCAATGTGTCCCGGATCTATCTGGTGCCAACGTGAATCGTCTGTCCTGACACTGAAAAATGACCTATCTCAGCAAGATTTGGAGGGGGGCCGGCGTGTGTGACAGTCACCAGCACCGTGCTGACAGCCCAATACAGCCGAGGAGGAAGGCATCATTAGGATCACACACACAAATACACAAATACACACATCAACGCACAAATATTCATGTACAGAATACTCACATACACTCCATCAGACATGTGAAATTGTGTGCATGCCTGCTTGCACAGAAAAAAGAAAAGAAAACATCTCTTGACTGATATTTTCTACCTCAAACGGAGCATGACGTTGTGGCCGCTGTCATGTCAGAGTGGCAAGCACACTGTGGCACAGCGAGACAAGGCTAAACACAACCAAGACAGACAGTAAAAACCGCTTCTATGACACACCACATCTTAGTTATGCATAGCCTTAACATAAACATAAACACATGACTGAGCGTTAACTCCACAGGGCATGACAAAATATAATACACACGTCACTGCCAGAACATTTTATTAAAATAGATTAGCCTAAAATTACCTGACAGTCTTGCAAGCTAAAATCGATGCCCATATGGTGCCATAAAGAGAAGCGCCTGCAGTGGGTGAGAAACCAATTCAAATCAGCGTGAACACCCCTGGTGGCTCTAACAAACGAGAGAAATGAAAAATTAACCCGCAGGGACTGATGCCGAACGCATCAAATCACATCTTGACCCAAAACTCTTCTTTTATTTTTAACTCTAAACAGCAGCGAGATAACCTTTGATACGCAGATGGCGCGTGACAAGATGCTCCTGACAGCAGCATTAGCTCACCGTGATGAATTTAAATGAGCAAACTTGGGGAGCTGACAGACGAGAGGAGATGACAACTGAATGATGTGCAATTAGGCCCATCGCTTGTTTAATTGTCCAAACAAGGGCTGAAGGAGACAAACAACAGGGATGAAAGCAAAACCTACAGGAAAACTTTTTACATAAATGTTTCTACAAAGTCAGTGATGATAAAAAAAATTACTGCAGGACTAAAACTAACTGCTGCTCAACCAGACCATCTCTGAGATATTCTGACCTAACAAGCACCTGTTTAGTTAGAAATATTTTAACCACTACAGTGAATTTTCTTTAGGCTGCAGTCTGTTTTTATTCCCGCCAGAACCTTGAGAAACTTGGATTTCCGCATAAGCTTTTTTTGAGTTTCTATCCTGTTGCCTCGTTCTGTATTCCTCATTACGGAAGAGGAAGCGAGGGTCGAACAGAGGGAAGGAGCGACACGAGGAGGTGGCAGAGAAAGACGGAGATCTCCGATGACATGTTGAGACATAAACAGCTGATAGTTATCTGTGCACCGAGCCCAGGTTATGTTGCTGTGAGTTAGGCTTGCAGCAATGATGTCTGAGATGGAAAAACAGAATCGGAAGTCATTTTATGACAGATAACCTTCACCTTGCTGCAGAGTTGTCAAGTGGTCACAGCCGAGGAGGGGGGTCACTTTGACTGGCAACTTTGAGCTAAACCAGTGGTGGAATGTAACTTAGTACATTTACAATTTTAAGGTACATCTACTTCATTTCTATTGCACAATGTTTCAAGAAAGAAATATTTCAGAAATATCATTCAGAACCATTTTTAGAAATATCATATTTTTCACTCCACTGCACTTACTTTGACAGCTTTTGTTACTTTGCAGATCCACATATATATAATCAACTAAAGAAAATTTAATACCATTTCCACAGCAGAACATGTGTGACCATTTCTTATTCAAATAAAATGATCAAATATCAAACACAGATATGACATTTTAGTGCAGAGGTCAGGGCCGAAACTTATTTATTGATTGTTTATGAAATGTCTAATTCCCAAAAGGTTTCCGGAACGGAAAGTTATGTCGTCAACCTACTAATAAATTAATAATAGATACCAAATCTACCTATATTTGCCATTTCGTTTCTTCCATAAGTGAATGTTTTGACATGTTCTGAGTCAGGACACATTGCCTTGAAAAGCGCAGAAATGTCTTGCTTTGACTTGTATGAATGGTGCCGACTTGCAGTGTGCAGAACCCACAACACTTTGGCTCTCAGATAGCAGCCAGAGAAAAACTTAATGAAACACTTGGTTGAACAGAGGCCACCGCTCTATGGTTAAATTCAACGTTACCAGTCTGTGATCCAGCTGGAGCTGACGGTGTGGTGGCAGCAAGCTCCACTGATGTAGTATTTTTTCATGTACCAGTGTAGCACCGGTGCTTTTCTGATTTCAAATGGGATTACTTTAATTCTCACTGTCCCAAGATTAAAAGTTTTTCAGCACATCTTGCAAGTCGCATTAAAATCGTGACTACCTTAATCTTGGAGCAGGACTTTCACACAGAGTAACAGCGTATTTTCACACTGTAATATTACTACTTTTCCTTAAGCAAAAGATCTGAGTCCTGCTTCCATCACTGAGCTACTCTACACAGAAAACTTGTAGCATACTTAATTCTAAGGATGTGCTTATTCAATCATGTTTATGACTTTACAAGACAGCTTAAATTGCTTAAAGCATTTGCTGAGAGCTATTGTGTGAAACTGACAATGTTCCACACAGACCCAAATAGTGGAGTTACTAAATCTGAAAGTGGCATGACCTGAATAGAGGTGTGTCTCTGTTTGCAAGTCAGATTACCTCAAGAAAGTAAGCTGAATTTTCCACCAAGAGGTGGGAACACATTCGACACCCTCTTTTCTCCTCTCAGGTCATGCTCTCCAAAAAAAGCACCAAAAAAGCCCCTCACCTAATTAAAATAACAAACAAAAACCCTGCCTGCCAGTTGCACAGTATTCATAAAGTATATCATACCTAGACGGTACAAGCATATAATGTATAATGTATAGCCCACTCGCCCACCACACGTGGAAAATATGTACATATTCCAAAACAATGAGGTGGTACACAAGTGCAAGTGGCAAGAGGGAGAGGGAAGGTGTGTGTGTGTGTGTGTGTGTGTGTGTGTGTGTGTGTGTGTGTGTGTGTGTGTGTGTGTGTGTGTGTGTGTGTGTGTGTGTGTGTGTGTGTGTGTGTACAAACTCCTGATAGTGACCCCATACCTCATCTCCAGGGCATAAATAAACATGCGTGTGTGAGTGCGCTGGTGGATTATAATCAGAGAGAAAAGGGAATCAAATTTATTCTGCAGCTGTCATTAATATTTCAGGGCTGTTACTGTAGCCCATGTGAAAGAGCATGAATGATTAATTTAGACATCACCTCTGTCACAATCCCTTACCAGGCCTGGCCCATGATCCACCTTTGAGAATAGTAAACAAAAGGTGGGCTCTCCCTCGTTTTTGTTGTGGTCTGGTTTGGGCTGTTCTTGTCTGGCAAGCAGAGGGGGGTAAGGTGCTGCGCTGCGTTGTTGGACAAGTCGGCTGTCTTTGGGGTTTGCCGGTGACATTCAGGTGTTAAGTGAAGAGCAGTTGCTATAGGTGTGGGGGACAGATCCACAACTGGAAGCAAAAGCTGGTGTAGGATCATACGTGGGAAAGGAAGGAAGGTGGATATGCACTTAATCCAACATGTCTGCTACTGCGTTCTGATCCAAGGAAGTTCAACAATGTTTGGGTTAAAATAAAAATATCACACACTCTCTTCTAACAGCACATACCAGGACAAATAGTACAGGCTCCAGCCATTCCAAAACACCTATTAATGCCCTGTCTGTGTGTCTCTCACTGACAACAAAGCTCAAGATAACAGCATAAACCAAACACAACTGTTCAACCCATTAGTCTGCAAATCAGATACATCAATAGCCCAAACACCCTGACAGCCCCACGTTAACACCCTCATTCCAAGTCTACGGTTGAGCATCTTAGCTGCTGATGGATGGGGAGGCATCCGCGAGGTCCTATCAAACTGACATGTGCCCCGCACCTGTGTTTTTGATTTGTGTTTGGGCTTTGTGTGACGTGTGTCTGACAAGTGGAGATCACAAGGAGACAGGATCCATCTATCAGACCACTGATGCCACTGCTGCCGTCTCCAGGGCCTGAGGGCGTGGTGCATGCGTCTGTGTATGTGTGTGTGCGGCTGTGTGTATTAGAGAGTGAAAGTAAGTTTGTGAGTCTTTATTTGTCGATCAGTAAACTATTGACTCTGTGTGTTTTTTTGGGGGTGCACCTGAGCAAGAGAGAGCAAAGTCATAAGGTTTATGTATGTTTTAGAATATTATGTAGTAAGTGTTACTGTGTGTGTGTGTATGTGTGTGTGTGGCTACCTGCTGAGCAGTGAGCCCACAGGGGCAAAGTGAGGAAGGATGACACTGATGCGATGTGTTGGCATGTGCCCTCGGGTGGTTTTGGTGTGGTTGTCATTTTGTTGTTTTCGTACAGCTCCCCCTTCGTCATACCCCGCATTATTCAAATAACGCGCTTTAAAGTTCCATAAATAAAAAATGAATTCGCAACTCGATGGATTGATGAACAGTGATGGAGAGGTATTTGGTTTTTTTGTTGTTGTTTTTTTTTTTTCCCGAAGATTTCTTGTTGTTTGGACAAAGTCTTTGACAGGCACTTGTCCCTCGAGAGATTGAGCTTATCAGAAAAAGAAGTGCTGGGTTAGAAGGATGCTGTCTTGCTGAGCTGTGTATCTGTGCCTGTGCGTGTGTGTGTGTGTGTGTGTGTGTGTGTGTGTGTGTGTGCGTGCGTGCGTGCATGTGCGTGTAGGTCTGTTCTAATTCGAACCATGGCTTAGCTTTTTAAAAATAAAGAAGTTCCACTCTCTAAAACAGTTATCTGAATAAACTGGCTGTGTTGGTCAATAACTTGAAAGACACAACCAAGTGTGTCAAGAGGTCAAACTCAACAAGAAGAGCAGAAACAGACATTATACATAATACACAATACAGCGGAGCACAAAAACACACACTTTCTTTCTTTCAAACACACACACACACACACACACACACAAAACGGAAATTAACATGATAGAAGATTACATAGGGGATCTTGGAGTCCTGAACTTTTTTCTAACACATATACATGTTATAACACCCCACCCCTTTCTCTAAACAAATCTCCATAGCTTATGGGACCTAAGGAGGTCAACATGCATCTGAAACTTCCTTGTCTTTCCCCAGAAAAAAAATGTGTGGGACTTGAAAGCAGCGGCAACTCGCTGACTCTCTTCTCTATGGTTCCTAAAGCCAATGCAGATCAATACGCAGCCATACATACCACAACTGGAACAACTCCTGTCAAAGGTTACTCCTTTTTCTCTGTGTTTCTCTCTTCATTTTAGCAGGGCGGAGGAGGATGAGGAAAACGGAGAGAGAACGAATGAGAGGGGGGGAGAGAGGAGACGGCTGTGGAGCAGTAAGAGGAGAGCAAGAAAGATAAAGCTAAAATGATCCCTCTCTATAGTTGCGGAACTCTGTGCTAATGGGTTTTGACACATCGCCAGCAGGCCAAAGAGAGAGGGGGCTGGGGGTGAGTCGATAGTGGTGCGCGGCGGTGGCCAGAGGCTAGCAGCAGCGGCTAGGCCAAACCCCTGGTACTACCATGGGCTGGGGGCCTGACCACTAATCATTAGAAAGTCAATGAGTCCTCTAGCGCTTGCAGCAACGCTAGCCTTCCCAGGGAGCCACACCACCTAGTGAGGGCCCTATTGTGAACATTCACGCACACACAGACACACACACAATATAACACTATATATGCTGTACATCCTGCATACATGCCAAATACAAAGGTGCTGTAGGTGCACATAACTCGACACATGTCTGTGATATACGTCAACAAAAACACCTCAATTGAAATTCATATATAATACAGAGCACTGACAAAAAAAACTTGATACACAATGAAATACACACACACACACACACACACACACACACACACACACACACACACACACACACACACACACACACACACACACACACACACGCACACACACACACACACACACACACACACACACACACACACACACACACATGTTTCATGATGTATGCCATGTGAGCCAGCAGTAGTCTACAGCCTTTGATGCTGTGACTCTATTATTAAGCGCGGTCCCCGCTCCTGCCCTACACTGGACACAGCCTCTCCTGAGACGCCACACAAACTGCTCCCAGGTCACACTGGGGCTCGGGCACCTCACCTGGACCCCATGCATTTTTAAATGTCTCAAACTGATCCTGACACGCGGCTTCAGACTAGACTACCAAATGAGGCAGAGTTTCTCTAATTGGCGAAGACTTAATTTAAAGAAAAGTTAACATGAATGTGAAAAAATGATTCCTATGAAATGTGTTTATATCTCATAGAACTCCTGATCATAAAACCGCACATGTGTATTTTTGTGTTTATGTTTATTTTATTCAAGAAGGGACAATGCACATTAATTCATGAAAGAACTCATTTCTATAAGGCAAAATGTTTATTTCCGTGATATAGGTGAGTGGTTAAAGTTAGAATTTGATTGAACTGGTTCAGAGATGCATTTCTGATGATTAGGATTGTGGAAAAGGGTCTTTCTGACTGGGAAATGGCAAATTGTCGGCTCTACTTATTTCAAGAAGTGCTAAGTGGTAACTTTGCGGGTGAAATGGGCGACAAAGCCTTTGGACACATAGCAGGAAACTCAGGGCCTTAAAGGATGCTGGTGGGTTTTTTTTTTTTACACAAGAGCAGCTGGAAAAGTTGTGACTGTGACGGCATTCTGACTGTTCAAATGTAAAAGTCATTGTTGAGTTTTATGAGGCTTGTAAAACAAAAAGCAAAAGTAACATACGTGAAGAAATACATGAAGAATGAATTGCAGAGACACCAAAACATCTTTGTTAAAGCAGGAGATGACAGATGATTTTAATGATTATTACAGTGCTTGATTTTTCATGTAGGAGTAACAATGGAAGGACTTTTCTTGGTAGTGAAACGACACTTTCAATGTAATTCTATATGTTTTTCAGTGACACTGCACTAGCACTTGACTCTTGGTAGTTGTGCAGTGACAATGGCTTGATTCAGCTATCTGAGTTACTACCACTACCTGACAAGTACTTACTCTGCTGTGCTTGTTTGTGTGCATGTGTGTGTGTGTGTGCATGTGTGTGTGCATGTGTGTGTGTGTGTACATTTAACCATATTCCATCCAAAAATGCAGACCAAATTATATGAGCTAAAACAGTGCAAATCCAAAATAAAATCAATAGCCTTACAGCCTCTTAACCTCACTCTGATCAATATGCATGCAATCAAACTTTTCACCAGCATTACCTCCACCACTATGCCTATCGATTGAGTCCATTGATCCTGACGCTCAAGCTCCTTTTAGGAGTGGAAGGTATGGATATTTAGCACTTGAGACCCCATCTGGCCATCCTTGTGAACTTTGACCTTTGTGTTAATCCCCAAACAAAAGATAGAACTTATTGGAACCTATACAGTCTGACCTGGAATCTTCCCAGGGGGTCAGACTCAAGCAGCAGGGCGCCAAAACAGACTTTAAGACTCAGACCAATGCCCCCTTCTGGGGCCTGGGCACTACTGCAACATCTGCAACCTGACAAAATCTGAGGTTTGAGACGCATTGGTTTGGCTATTTGCGTGATTTGGAGATAAGGAGATTCAGAGTGATATGCAACTTTGGTGCAAGCTTGTCTAGACAGAGTCAATTGAAACATTGGTTGAACATGACAGATAAGATCAAGAGCAAAAGACATGAGGACAGAACAGGACAGGGAGAAAGAGAGAGTGACGGAGGGTGAATGAGGGTGGGGCGGCCAGAACCAGGGTCTAGCGGGGGATTGGCGTTCACTGAGGCTTCTCACTGATGTGCCGCCAGACCCTTTGAAGGGATTATTAACACATTTTGATTACTCTGGTCCAGTTGTCACAGAAAATATAACCTCCATCAGGACTATAAAATGGGCGGCCCTTTTCTTCTCAAGCCTCCCTCATGTTGTTGCTCCCTTCACTCCCCGCAGTCCCTCCCTTCGCCCTGGGCTGGCCTGACTCAAAGCAATCCACTAATTACAGTCTCAGACATCTCTAAGAATGGACTAACACACTATTAGTCTGATAGAGAGAAGACAGCCTCTTCAACACACACGAGTTGACACACACACACTCATAACCTGTAGGTGATGTTTCAGAACATACAGTTTGTGGGGTTTGACAAAACTTTCTTCATCTTAATTATCTGTGCTAATATTCATCAATATGGGAGGTGAGCAATATCTGAATGAATGATCGTTTTTACATAAAAGTGGCTTTACCAATAATGTCAAATCAATTTTCACATTTGGATCCATGTCAGCTTCTGCGAACGTAAGAGCCAAAGGACACCAATGGCTCAATTAGCGCAATGCTGCAGTGTGAGGGGGCAACTCTCTATTGATACCACTAAATCTGAGACGTCCACTGCGTCCTGTTAATTGCCAGGTTTCCCATGCCACCACTTACAATGGTGGGCCACATCCTGCTTCACCTATGAAGACCAAATTGGATCAATTTGGTGTTAGTGTTGATCATTAACAACAACAAGCCAGTTTTAGCCCTCATGTAGGAAACCAAGACAATAAGTGCTTTACCTTTGTCCAGAGGAGATGACAACAGGAACACTAATTAGCACTCCACATTGCAGCCTTTTAACTTTTAGGGTCAACAGTCGCTGGCCTTCTCCCAGAAAGCACAGTGGTCATAATAAAGGGTTGACAAGAATTACCTGTAACATTTTATATTTCCAATTGGAAATAGTCCATGTATAAAGGGACTGTGTTGTTAAAAGACATGGAACTTTGAAAGAAATATGTCTAATTGCAATCAGTTCCATTTAGTTCACTTAATTGTGAATTCTGCATTTGCACATACTGACAATTTGAAACTTGAGGTTACCACATGAGTCCCTTGGTGGTCCACTCACACGTAAAGAAACTATACATAGAAGAGCTGATACAAAACTGCCATCATGCAAACTGAATAATGGAGCTGAATGTAGGAAAACTGCAGTGAGTTCATCCAGGGTGTGCTTCCCCCCTCATGCTGTGATGAGTGTTGCACAGCAATAGTGGCTATGCCTGGCCAAAAATAAAACGCCAGGAAATCTGTAAGTTGGAACTGTATCGAGTGCACATTTTTGCAAAAAAGGTTCTCAAGATGGGGAAATGCTAAGAACTGTGGGAGCTACAAACACAGCCATAGCTAAAGACTGAAGGCGGTGTTACTTCAGCTTTTTATTTTTATCAACTCTTCACCTGAAGAGATGACAACAATAACAATAGCATGAGATAACAATAAATATAGCATGTTATCAAGCAATTCTATGTTGATACGGCCTGATATTCCTTATGTCTCCATGCCGTAAGATTGCATGATTGTCCAAAATTATTAAATAGATGAGAGAACCATTCTGTTGCATTCGGTGACACACTGAATAACTGTGATGGATAAAGTTTCATTTTTCAGTTTATAATACCGTATTTGTAATAAAAACCTCCCCAAAAAAGATGAAACAATGAAGCCAATAACTTTCACAGCTCAAGACTGAATTTCACCATCGAGAAATAAAGTATGGTCTATTTTTCTTTTCGGATCAAAGGTCAGTTGACAAGCACGCTCTCACAGTATTCACACAAGTCCTTCCATCTGAACCAGTGTGGACTCTATATGGAGTGGTTCTGTGTAGCTGAAGGCAAAGTCGTATCCCTATGAAAGCTAAAACAATACATTTATATCATGTGACAATTCTCTGATACAATGCCAAACTGACCACAGAAATATGAATCCTGTTGATTTGGAGTTCATTTTACCTTCAAAAATAAAGCAGCCAACTTGGTGTCTTGTTAGTGTTTGTGCTTTTGACTTCTGAGATGCACACGCCTACCCAGCTTCACACCCTGTCACTTCAAGACTAAATGAAAAAGATGCTAACCGACAAGCAAACACATATTTCTTCCCTGAATAAAGCCTCTTTTCCAGGAACTGGGTTGGGAGATTCGTAGGGGAAAATAAAACATCAACAACAAAGGCAAAGAAACTCAGCAGTGACTGCAAAAGAAAGGAGAGAATCAAGTAAACGCAAGAGTGGTTTTCACTGCAAACCTTAGCATCATTTACTGTGATAAGCACAGCTAATACATGAGAGAGAATGCTTCTCTTTGTAGACCATTAACTACATATCCTGTTTGTGAAATGTATATTCATAAACAGACTGAGGATTGAGCAAAGGGGCCATTTGCAAACATGCACATGATCTGTGGAAAGGGCCAACATGGTCGACATCAAAAGGTCCAGAGTGGGAGAGGTAAAAGTAGGCCAGGCCACGGCCTGAGAGAGAAGTGGCGAGGATGCAGAGGGTAGTGAAAGGAAGATAGGGAAGAGGCTGCATGGATGGAGAGAGAGAGAGAGAGAGAGAGAGAGAGAGAGAGAGAGAGAGAGAGAGAGAGAGAGAGAGAGAGAGAGGTGTCGGTCCCAGGCTGGGAGGAGCTCAGGTGTGAGTTGAGAGGAGGCACCTTCTGTTCGTGGCTCTGAGGCCCCATTGCCCAGACAGACATGGGCCCCTCTTGTTTGGCCCAAATAAATCCAGGTGGCTCAAGACGCACGGCCTTGTCACTCAACACAACTTCACCCCCGACAAACGCACACAGGCCACGCGTGTGATGGCATGCACACAGTCAGAGCC